>NC_044031.1:527127296-527360934 GCF_901765095.1 Microcaecilia unicolor
ACTCTCTTCAATGCTGCTTTCGGCACCTAACCTTTTGTGAAATATAGTATGCCCTATCAGACGGACTCTACACTTGTCTTTAGATTGTTTAGATTGTCTTTAGATTGTACACCTGTCTTTTAGATTGTAAGCTCCTTGAGCAGGGACTGTCCTTCCATGTTAAATTGTACAGCGCTGCGTAACCCTAGTAGCGCTATAGAAATGTTAAGTAGTAGTAGTAGATGTAAGTTCTCAAATTGGACATATTTCAAACACTAAAATGAAAATAAAATTATTTTTTTCTACCTTTGTTGTCTGGTGACTTTGTTTTTCTTTCCATATTGGTCCCAGTCTCTGATTCTGCTTTCCTTCGTTTTCGCTTAACTCTTCTGCGCCATTTGTCATTTTTCTCTCCTTTTTCTTTGCGTTCTTCAATATTTTTCAGCATCTCTCTCTGTCCAGGTTTAATTCATTCTTACTATCCATTCTTTAATTTCCTTCATCTACCTATGGCTTTTCATCTTTTTCTCACCCTTGTTCTCCCATGCCCCTTCCTCTTATTCTCCAGTCTTTCCTACTCCCCTTTTCCATCCAGCAGCTTCTTTTTCTCCCCATCCTTCCAGTGTCTCCCCTATTTCTTTCTGCATTCTTCCATCCATTGTCTCCTCTTTCTTCCTACCTTCCATCCAGCGTCTTCCCTCTTTCTCTCCCCATCCTTCCACCCATCTACCCTCTCTCCTGATCCTTTCATCTAATCTCTCTCTCTACCCTTTTCTGTTCAGTGTCCCTTCTCTCTCCACAACCTTCCAGTCTCTCCCCTTTCTCTCTGCATCCATTCATCTCCCGCTTTCTCTCCCTAACCTTCCATCCAGTGTCTTTCTCTCCTCATCCTTCCATCTGTTTTCCCCTCTCTCTCCCCATCCTTCCATCTGTTTTTTCCCTCTTTCTCTCCCCATCCTTCCATGTTTTTTCCCTTTCTCTCCCCATCCTTCCATCTGTTTTTCCCTCTTTCTCTCCCTATCCTTCCATATGTTTTCCCTTTCTCTCCCCATCCTTCCATCTGTTTTCCCTCTTTCTCTCCTCATCCTTCTGTCTACCCCTCTCCCAATTCTTCCATCAGTGTCTTTCTCTTTATCCCCTTCTTTCCATCCAGGCCCGCCCGCCTGCCTACCTACATGCATGCCTGCCTGCCTGCCTGCCAAGTCTCCTGCGAAGCACGCAGCGCCAGCTCCCATTTCTGGCCGCTGCTGCTTCTCCTGTTGAGCAGCAGCAGCCGCAAAAAGAAAAAGGTCAAAAATGTTTTAAAACCTAACACAGCACAGTAGACAGCCATCAGGCATTGGCTGTCAGCTCTGCAGCCACTCCTCTCTCGCCACGTCACTGCCCTGGAGTAAGACCTCGGAGGAGCGCAGCAATGTGAGAGGCGAGAGGAGGAGCGGCTGCAGAGTTGACAGCCAATGCCTGATGGCTGTCTACGGTGCCGTGTTCAGGTAATCCTAAGAGCTGTATCAGTGGTTGGAGGTAGAAATCTGAAGAGAGGCAGCTTTATTGCAGAGGTGAGAAAATAGTTGAACAGGTAGAAGTAGCCATAGGCGCCGACTCCATGGGTGCTGTGGGTGCTCAAGCACCCCCAATAGTTCACCCACTGGAAGTTCGTTCCCTCCCTCCCTCCTCCCTTCGAGTTCCAGGCCCCCTCCCTCCGAATTTTAAAAGTCTATTTTACCTCGGGGTTAGGGCGGCAGCAGCGGTAAAAAGCATGCAGGCTCGGCTCGGTGCTTAGTTCAGTTTTCCCTTCTCTCTCTCAGCTCTGATCCCGCCCTCATTTCTGTTCCCGCAAGAGCGGGGCCAGAGCTGAGAGGAGAGAAGGGAAAACTGAACTAAGCACCGAGCCGAGCCTGAATGCTTTTTACCGCTGCTGCCGCCCTAACCGCGATGAGGTAAGATAGATGACTTTTAAAATTTGGAGGGAGGGGCCTGGAACTCGAAGGGAGGGAGGGAGGGAGGGATGACGATCCTGGAACTGGGAGGGAGGGACCCTGGAACTGGGAGGGAGGGAGGGAGGGAGGAAGGGAGGGGAAACACTGGAACTGGGAGGGAGGGACCCTGGAACTGGGGGAGGGAGGGAGGGGGAAGGGGGAGGGGGGATGAGGGAGGGGGACAGGAGATGGGGAGGGGGAGGGAGGGGGAAATGCACCACTTGTAAAAAAAAAAATTCAGCCCCAATCATTTTGAAAAGTTGGCAACTATGGAAGTAGCTCAGAGGGGGTGACTGGAAAGTGCAATATCTCATTAAGAAGATAAATTCAAGGTAAAAAACCAAGTTCATTCCAGGGAGTTTAGCAGGACAAATGCTGTCTTAAGCAAGATGGAGAATGCCTCATGGAGGGGAGAGGCTAAGAAGGGCTCACACAGGCCCAGGGAGGGGAGGGGGTAAATAGGCCAATGGGGACAGAGCCTGCCATCGGATAGCAAGGGGTGGTCCTAGAGGACATAGTAACATAGTAAATGACGGCAGAAAAAGACCTGCATGGTCCATCCAGTCTGCACTACAAGATAAACTCATATGTGCTACTTTTTGTATATGCCTTACCTTGATTTGTACCTGTCCCTTTCAGGGCACAGACCGTGTAAGTCTGCCCAGCACTATCCCCGCCTCCCAACCACCAGCCCCGCCTCCCACCACCGGCTCTGGCACAGACCGTATAAGTCTGCCCAGCACTACCCCGCCTCCCGCCACCGGCTCTGCCACCCAATCTCGGCTAAGCTCCTTAGGATCCATTCCTTCTGAACAGGATTCCTTTATGTTTATCCCACGCCTGTTTGAATTCTGTTACCATTTTCATTTCCACCACCTCCCGCGGGAGGGCATTCCAAGCATCCACTACTCTCTCTGTGAAAAAATACTTCCTGACATTTTTCTTGAGTCTGCCCCCCTTCAATCTCAGTTCATGTCCTCTCGTTCTACCGCATTCGCACCTCCGGAAAGGTTAGTTTGCGGATTAATACTTTTCAAATATTTGAACGTCTGTATCATATCACCCCTGTTTCGCCTTTCCTTTCCAGAGTATACATGTTCAGGTCATCAGTCTCTGCTCATACGTCTTGTAACACAAATCCCTTACCATTCTCGTAGCTTTTCTTTGCACCTCTTCAATTTCTTTTTACATCCTTCGCAAGGTACGGCCTCCAAAACTGAACACAATACTCTAGGTGGGGCCCTCACAACGACTTATACACGGACATCAACACCACCTTTCTTCTGCTGGTCACACCTCTCTCTATACAGCCTAAACCTTCTAGCTACGGCCACCGCCTTGTCACACTGTTTTGTCGCCTTCAGATCCTCAGATAGCTATCACCCTAAGATCCCTCTCCCCGTCCGTCCTACCTATCAGATTCCCCCCACCTAACACATACGTCTCCCGAGGATTTCTATTCCCTAAGTGCATCACATTTCATTTGCATCTTTCTTCGCATTGAATTTAATTGTCAAACCTTAGAGCCATGCTTCTAGCTTCCTCAGATCCTTTTTCAGGTTTCCACTCCCTCCAGGGTTCCACTCTGTTACAGATCTTAGTATCATCCGCAAATAGGCAAACTTTACCTTCTAACCCTTCGGGCAATGTCACTCACAAATATATTGAACAGAATTCGGTCCCAGCACCGATCCTTGAGGCACACCACTACTCACCTTTCCCTCCTCCGAGCGAATTCCATTCACCACCACCCTCTGGCTTCTGTCCGTCAACACAGTTCCTAATCCAGTTCACACTTCGGGTCCTATCTTCAGCCCATCCAGTTTATTTAAGAGCCTCCTTTGGGGAACCGTGTCAAAAGCTTTGCTGAAATCTAGTAGATTACGTCCATAGCTCGTCCCTGATTCAATTCTCCTGTCACCCAATCAAAGAACTCAATGAGGTTCGTTGGCACGATTTCCCTTTGGTAAAAGCATGTTGTTGCGGATCTTGCAACTTATTGGCTTCCAGGAAATTCACTATCCTTTCCTTCAGCATCGCTTCCACTACTTTTCCAATAATCGAAGTGAGGCTTACCAGCCTGTAGTTTCCAGCTTCTTCCCTATCACACTCTTGTGAAGAGTGACCACCTCCGCCGTTCTCCAATCCCTCGGAACCCTCTCCCGTCTGCAAGGATATATTAAAACAAATCTCTTAAGAGGACCCGCCAGAACCTCTCTGAGCTCTCTCAATATCCTGGGTGGATCCCATCCGGGTCCCATGGCTTTGTCCACCTTTAGCTTTTCAAGCTGTTCATACACACTCTCTTCCGTGAACGGTGCTCTATCCACTTCAATCTCATTTGTACTTTTTGCAGTCCATCGCGGTCCTTCTCCAGGATTTTCTTCTGGTGAAAACAGAACAAAAGTATCTATTTAGCAAATTTGCTTTTTCTCATCATTATCCACATAGCGGTTCGCAGTATCTTTTAGTCTCACCAATTCCCTTTTTAGCCATTCTCCTTTCACTTATATACCTGAAGAAATTTTTGTCACCCCTCCTTACAATTTCTAGCCATTTGTTCTTCCGCTTGCGCTTTCACCATACGTATCTCTCTCTTGGCTTCTTTCAGTTTCATCCTGTATTCCTCCTCGTGTTCCTTTTCTTGAGTTTTTGTGTATTTCTGGAACGCCAACTCTTCAGCTTTATTTTTCTGAGCCACTTGCTTGGAGCAGGGCCGTGCCTAGGGTCTCCGGCGCCCCCCTGCAGTTGGCCCCCGCCGCGCGCGCCCCCCCCCCCCCGAAAACGATCACTACACTAACCGCCCTCTTCTCCCCAGATCCTTTTCCTTTTTGTTTAAATTTACCTCTCCGGCGCGCGGCAGCATAGCGTTAGTGAGAAGGAGGTGGCGCTCCCCCACCCCGACGTGTCTTCTTCCCTTCGCTCAGTGTCCCGCCTTCTTCTGATGTCATTGACGTCAGAAGGTGGAACCGAGCGAAGGGACGAACTGACATGTCGGGGCGGGGGAGCGCCGCCTCCTCCACTAACGCTACGCTGCCACGCGCCGGAGAGGTAAATTTAAAAAAAAAAAAAGGACAAGGATCTGGGGAGAGAGGGCAAGGTAAGCATGTGCGTTGGGGCACCCCCCAGAGGATGTGCCCTCCTGCCATGCTTACCTCGCTTACCGTTCGGCACGCCCTGGCTTGGAGAACCATAGCGGTTTCCTTTTTCTCTTGCTTTTATTTACTTTCCTTAAATAAGGTTCGTGGCCCTATTTATAGCTTCTTTCAGCCTGGACCACTGTCCCTTCCACTTCTCGTATTTCCTCCCAGCCCATCATCTCCTTCCTCATGTATTCCCCCTCGATTGGTACGACAGCCCTCGATTGGAGGAAAGGTCGTACCTGTTGACCTCTCAGTACAGAGATAGTAAGAATGACCAGGAAATGATAGCAGGTAGACAAAGGAGTCCAAGCGTGGCTGAGAAAGTGAGGAGGTCTAGGCAGCAGCACAAACCAATAGTAACAGTTCTTATACAGACAGGCAGTGTGGCTGCATTGCCTGTGAACTACATTAACACACAATGCATTGCTCACATATCTTTGCAGTGGGAACTTCAGCAATGAAAATCCTGAGACGTGAGAATAACAGCAAAAACATTAAACATCATTTAGGATCACATTATAAACTAGTGCAAGGCTGTCAGAGGACCAGAACAGGTAACACTATGCAAACCCACACATAGGACACTGGGGCACAGCATACTAAAATGAATGGTAGTAAAGACCATTAGCTATTTGGCCTAATGCTAAGAAAGTATGTGAGCATCACGCTAGAACTTGAGTGCCAGGTCTGAGGAGGTGTTAGAAGGGTTAGTTGAGAGGATTTAATGCCAGTTCATAGTAATTAATGTCTGTTTCTTCTTTTTGCTGAGAGCATAAACAGTACCAACAACTTTTTATAACAGAATGGGGAGATGACTGTAGAAAAACCTCTATATCTGCGCATGTGCTGGAATGTTGTACTGCGCATAAATATCGGTATTGCAAAAATGTCTTGAACATACAATTTTTGCAATGATGACCTTTATCCTCAGAATAATATTCCAGCATAGGCACAGATGGGTGCTGACGGATTTGTTTTGCTTGGAAATGTGCACAGTACTAGCTGCCTTTTCAACAGAGAACCTTGTGCGCATGTGCCCAGTAGGCTTACCCTGATCAGTGTGCAAGTTTTGTACACTTTGAATTTGCATATGCTTAGCGTACAGCATGAGTCAGCAAAACCTTCTTGTTAAGGTTTGCATTAGAAACTGTGCGCTAAGCCATGGGCACATGGTTCTAACATGCAGCTTTCTGCATCAGCTCCTCTTTGGGTCTTGTCTACACCTATATGCATCTGCGCTAAATACCTAATATATTTATTACCATGGGATTTAAATGTGTTGTACCTGTAAGACCTGAAGTATTGAGTGCAGTTAGCTCAAGCACAAAATGCTTTTTCACACGGTGGCGCAGATTCAGAAAGCCTTGTGGTAGAGCTGCAGCTCTACCATGAAATTAGAGCTCGAGAAATGCTGAGGCATACTATAATCAATGAGCATGCAAATTACTGCCACATTATAATTATGCCAGTAATCCACAGCTCATTGAAAAATGTCACCTTCCTGCCAGTGCCTGAGCAGTGATTAGTTTAGGCACTGACAGGAAAGGTGATTACAAAGAAGAAAAAAAAAGGATATTTGCAGCAGTCT
The DNA here is from genome assembly GCF_901765095.1 of Microcaecilia unicolor. Taxonomy (NCBI): domain Eukaryota; kingdom Metazoa; phylum Chordata; class Amphibia; order Gymnophiona; family Siphonopidae; genus Microcaecilia; species Microcaecilia unicolor. Next base: position 527,133,983 of record NC_044031.1, read on the forward strand.
GCATCAGCCCTCTCCAGCTACCCCCAACTTAATCACACATCCTTAGTGTCTAGTGCATCCCCCACCCATTCATCTCCCTTCTGCCCTGACTCTAACTGTAAATAAAACCCACCTTTCCCTAATGTCTAGTGCACCCCTCATCCCAACTTTCACTGTGACTGTGATTGATAAAACTCTCTTTTCCTGGTTTCTAGTTCATCCCCCAACCTCTCTTGCAGGTCATATCTCAAAGGAGGCAGGAACAATGCACATTCATTCCTGCCTCTAGTGCCACCATCTTGAAAAATGGCGGAGCCCAGCCCCTGCATCCTGCGATGCACGGTGGTGGTGATGGTGGGAGTTTTCAGTCTGCCATATAGGGGAATTTTTCCCTTATTTGGTAGTCTCTGCCCAACTACCAAATAAGGGAAAAATTCCCTTATATGGCAGACTGACCCCCTCCTCCCCTGGCCTGCACCGGGAAGCTGGGCAACCCCATTTTCAAGATGGTGACACTGGAGGCAGAAGTGAATGGTTATCGCTACTGCTTCATTTGAGTTATGATCTGGGGGGGGGAGTCGTTGGGGGGGGGGATGCACAAAACACCAGGGAAAGGGTATTTTTTTCAGTTGCAGTTGCAGACCAAATTGGGATGGGGTTAAAGCCTGACCAAACCCAGGATCTTTGCTTTTACTGAAACCAAATCTGCAACCAAAATTGATCACTTGGTTTCGGTAGAAACTGAAACCGTAAACGAAACTCTCCCCCCCTCCCACACATGACCAAAAATGTCCCAGTCCCGAGCCAAGCCAAGCTGCCCCCTCCCCCTGGCAGCAGCCCTCCTCTCTTTGTCTCTCCTCCCCCATGATTACTTCTCCCCCCCCCCCCCCCCCCAATAGGCCCTCCCCATGCCTACCTTAGGAAGACCTTGTTGGCCTAGTGGAGTGGAAAGCTTAATGGCCTCAACATTCATTTCAATGCACCTTGCAACCATGTCTTCCACACAAGTTAATACCCATGCTCAACTCCTCTGTGCATCACTTGTCCAGTAATGTCTGAACAGCGGCAGACTGACAATGCTCTGGGCCCCCCAGGCACTACCCGTATCCCCCATCCACCTCCTGCACACTATTGCACCTTCCTGGGCCCTACCTTGAAGGGCCCTGGTGGTCTAGTGGCCTCTTCGGGGGCAGAAAAGAACCCTCCTCTTTCCTGCCCACTGCCGTTGCTCTGCCTAGCGTTGTCATGCTTTCAAAATGGCTGCAGAGACTTCCTGAGGTAGTTTTGTGGGTCTCGGAAGTCGCAAGGAAGTCTCAGCATCCAATGGCAATTTTCAAAATGTGGCAGCGGTGGTGCCGGGCAGAATAGCAGCAGCAGGTAGGAAAGAGTGGGGTTCTTTCCTGCCCCGGAACCGAAGAGGCTGCTAGACCTCCAGGGCCTTTCAAGGTGGGACTAGGGAGGGCCCACTGAGGCTCGGGGGGGGGGGCTGCAGTTTGCAGTGGGGGGAGAGAGCCTCTGTGACCTCGGGCACTGTCCAGTTGCCCATATGGTCAGTCCACCCCTGGTCTGGAGGTAACTGCATGTTGAGGCTTGTGGTATCTTTGTGCATAGGCCCTTGTATATACACTATTTCCAAGCTACAGCCTAGCACACTTCACTGCATTGACCCCTTAGATTCTAAGCTCTCTGATGCAGGAACATATGGATTTTGAATACTTATCACCATTGTAGAGCACTAGCACTGTGCACATTCAATAGCACTACATAAAATAATTACTAGTTATTGGAAATCAATAGTAGAGGAGTGTGGTAGCCGTGTTAGTCCACTCTTAAGGTTATCAATAGAAATAAAACAAAATAAAACATGGAAAAGAAAATAAGATGATACCTTTTGTATTTGACATAAAAAGGTATCATCTTATTTTCTTTTCCATGTTTTATTTCTATTGATTACCTTAAAAGTGGACTAACGCCGCTACCACACCTGTCTACTCAAGATAGTTACTGGAAAAAAAGCAAGTAATAAATCTAAACTCAAAATGCAGTAGAAAAAAAAAACCATGACATTCTCTTTAACGCTTAATATTATTTCCTCCGGCCACGAGGAATCAAGTTGAAAGAAATGATATTTAAAAGTCAACACTTTTTTTTTCTCTAAGCAGCTCAGCCTCCATTCAGAAATTCATTTGATTACATTTACAAGGTGTACGGGGACCGTCTTGCAACTACTTTTTGTCCCAGTATTTTTATAACTTTTTTCAGTATAACAGCACGGGGGAGGGCCCATGCAACGAACGTGTGACAACTGACAAGTTTATTTTCAGGCAGCGAATGAGTAATTTCAGTGCCACGAGAGTCGGCACACACCTCTCCTGCCCAAGCCCCAGGCGAGCGACCCGTAGAACCTGCTTCTTTTCTGACGTCACAAAGCTGGCGTTCTGTCGACGTCACAGTACGGCCGCACAGGTGTTGCTGTGCCGGAAGCAACTTGGTCGCTCGGGTTCGCTCCGGTGGGTTTCGTGTTACGCGGTCCCGGAGACGGAGCTGTGGTAAATACTAGCAAAGACACCGAGGGGAGATGAGTAAACTGACGAAACTTTTCAAGGGCCCTGGAGGCTCTTCCCGGAGCCGCGGGGCTCCGACGCCTCAGGAGGCTTTGGGCCGACTGCGGGAGACCGAGGAAATGCTGACCAAGAAACAGGAGTACTTGGAGAAGAAGATAGAACAGGAGCTGGCGACAGCCCGCAAACACGGCACCAAGAACAAGAGAGGTGAGAGGAGCTGTCAGCCCTGGATTTCTCTTATTGGCTTCTTCTGGGAGGGGGGAGGGGGGAAAGGGCTTTTTTCACTGTAACCCATAATTTACTCGGACTTTTCCCCAAATACGGTAGTCGCCCAGAATTTGTGCGGAGCGGGTTTGAGGGGCAGCTGTCACTCCATCATATAAGCTGATTTAGCCGAGTGATGCTTCATGCTTGGCACTTTTGGGGGCATTAGTGATGATGCTGCAGCACGACGAGATGGCCGGAGAGTAAATGCTTAATTTGGGTTATACATTCTTGGACACTATATCAGAATGTCAGGAACTCACTGTGGGTTACAAGTTAGGATATTTTTTTAGTACTTTTGTAGATTGTAAGCTCTTCCGAGCAGGGACCGGCCTTAATTGTTAATTTGTACAGCGCTGCGTAACCCTAGTAGCGCTCTAGAAATGTTAAGTAGTAGTAGAGCGCTGGGAGCGGGAGCGGGAGGGGGGGTCTCCCGAGCTGTCTGCGTGGTCTATCAGTAAAAATTCAGAAACTGTTCCAGTTGGATAGGCAGTGCCTTAAAAGCTGGAGGAAAATTTTTTCCTTTTAATTTATTTGACAGCTTTTTAATTTATTTGAAAGCTTCCCATATGTAGATATGATGAAATAAAAACTGAGTATCACTAAAACATATTATTTCAGTGAGGATATCCTGCATACTGATGGGTTCATCTTAACTGTTATTATAACCTGCCTTGGGAAGCCTGGTGTTATAAAGATTGGAAGTGAAATTAAACTCTTCTTTCATTGGGGCACATGGAATCGCATCTTCACCTGATTTCTTTTGCACAAATGGATTATTCTGTTTTGAGCATGTTTATTTATTTGTAGCATTTGTATCCCACATTTTCCTACCAATTTGCAGGCTCAATGTGGCTTACATTTGCCGTAGTGGCGATTGTCAATTCCGGTTAACAGAATTACAAATGGTATTGCTTTAAGGTGCGTACATACATGGTAAAGAAGAATACATTATGGTATTGCATATAGGTTCCTGAGTGATAGATTGGATTGTAACATATGTTAGGTCATCAGTTATAAAGAAATCATATTTGGCATTAGGATTAAAGTGGTAGTGTTTCAGGGACAAGTGGTTTTCATAAGTCAAAATAATAAAAATAAATATTTTCTTTCATGCAGATCTCTCATTTGTTTAAACATAACTTAATGGGCTACAAGCCCCCAATGCAGGCCACTGGTTTTCTTATAATTTGTCCTTGTGATGACATATACCGTGCCAACACTGGAAATACAGTGATACAGAATAAACAACAATAAGTGCATTTTTATAATAATATACTTCCTCTGTGTACATCCATATGTTGCACAAGCCAGCATGTTTAAAAATATAAGTGAAATTAAATAAAAATTCTACCAGCACTAAAGAACGACAACATGGATGCAGCATCCCGTCGCCTGTTTTTATCCAATCTCCTTGGGTGCTTGCAACCGGCAGTGATTCAGTCAGAGTCTGACTCCATGGCTTTCCTTCTGCCGCGTCCCACCCTCTGTACTGCAACTTCCTGTTTTGACACTAAACAGAAAGTTGCAGTAGAGGGCAGGACACAGCAGGAGGAAGACTACGGAGACAGTCTGTTACTGTGAATTGCTGCCGGCTGCAGGATCCTGTGAGACCTGCGTGGAGGAAGACTGGAAGGGAGGAAGTTACTGTTCCTGTGGGGTAGTAAAAAGTTTTGTTCCCGCATCCCTCTGAAGTGAGCACACATTGATCTTAAGTGAATGACACGCCCAGTTTGTATGAGCTATTGCTCACGTGCTCACCTTAGAGGGAACACTGGTCCTGACCCACAGGAAGCTTATGGGGAAATTTTATATATGACACTTAGGGCAAGATGCACTAAACTTTAATGACCCTTTTACAACCCTTTAACGAACAAGTTTTAAACCATGACATGCGTTAAAGGCCTTTTTCTGACGACGGTAGCAGCTAGCGAAAACGGAATGCAGATGAGCAAATTGTGTAGAAACCCTATTGAACTGAGATGCATCAAAGTTTACCTCTTGCCCTAATGCTGGAAAAACACCGGAAAGCTAACGAGAGGTCTGTACCTCTCGTTAGGGCTGCCCGGCTTCCAAACTGTAATGTAAAAAAAAAAATCGGGAGGGGGCAAAAACGCTCGTCAGGAGCGTCTTTATGAGCGTCCTTGCCCCCCGCCCGAGGTTGCTGCTGCTCCCCGCTCCCCCTGCATTAAAATCACAAAACTTTGGGCAGCCCCGGCCCCCCTCCCTCTCTTTCTCCTCCTTTAAAACGACGGCTCCCGCCATCCTCCGCCCCCGTGCCCCCCCCACCCGAGGTCGCCGCTGCTCCCCGCTTCCCCCTGCAGCATAAAAATCCAAACTTTAGCAGCCCCGGCCCCCCTCCCTTCCTCTCTTCCTTTCTCTCTACTCTTTCTCCCACAACTCCGCCTCCCGCCATCCTCCACCCCCGTAGGTTACTTATGTCAGACGAGGGCGGGCCCAGGTCAGGAAAGGAGAGACGTCCTGAAGACTCGGTGGTGATCAGATATTCTTCTTGCCCGTGCAGCGCCTTCACACAGAGGTGAGAGGCGCTGCGCGGGCCCGGTGGAGGGGGGAGTGGCGGTGACGACCTCAGGGAGGGGGGCGGGGCACGGGGCGGAGGATGGCAGGAGGTGGAGCTGTGGGAGAAAGAGTAGAGAGAAAGGAAGAGAGGAAGGGAGGGGGGTCGGGGCTGCTAAAATTTTGGTTTTTCATGCAGGGGGAAGTGGGGAGCAGAGGGGACCTCGGGCGGGGGGGGGGGGGGGGGGGGGGGGCAAGGCCGTCCATACAGGATGCTCCTGCAACGTGCTTGTGTTTTTTTTTTTTTGTTGTTGTTGTTTTGATGTTTGTGGCATGCGCATGCGTGGCTGCTCTGTGCATGCTTTAGGGTCCGATTACTGACGGGGATTACACCAGTTTAATGCATTGTACTTTACAATACCGCACTGAACATGTGCGACTTGTTTTTTTGGTGCATTCTTCGTTTTTTTCAAATTTGTTAAGGACTTTTACGTTTTAGATTTTTTTACGTTTGGTTGATGTATCTACCCCTTAAAGTTAGGAGTTACTTTGGTGTGGAAAAGCGTTATAACAGATGCAACGTGCCGAAACGGGGAAGAAACGACAGATCTGCATGAAAACACACATTTATAGAATAGTGCCTAAGTGTTTCCTTGTGATTCTGCAAAGGGGGCATAACAATGGGAGGGACATGGGTGGGTCAGGGGTGTTCCCTTAAGATGAGTGCAGTGTTATAGAATAGTGCAGGTCCACAAACAACTTGTGCGCCATGATTTACACCTGGTTTCAGTTTGTGTAAGTCCTCATGCCCAAAGGTGAGCGCAGACCCTGGTGCTGCATGCTGTTCTGTAAAGGACTTCTATCCCAGAACGCTCTTTATAGCTTACTGTTCAGCGCTACTTTTGGTGCTGAATTTTGAGCACCATTTACTGAATCATGCCCTTAATGTTTATTTAGAAGAAAAGCACAGGCTTAAGTTAATTTCTTCCAGGACCAAGCTGCTGGGGAAGAGAAGATTGATAAACTATTATACAGAGGCACTATCTCCTCCTTTTATCCTGCTGGCCATTCCCCTCCCATTGCACCCAAGCATCCATCTGGCTTTCGCTGTCACCTTTTCTGTCTGTAGGGTGAGATTGTATGTGATAATCTTAAAGGTGGCCAAAGTCCTGCTCCTTTTTCGTGCACAGAAGCACTTCACTCCCTATACCAGGGGTGGGCAACCTCGGCCTTCAAGGGCCAAAACCTAGTCAGCTTTGCAGGATTTCCCCAATAAATATGTATGAGATCAGTTTGCATGTGCTTCTTCTGTTGAATGCAGATAGATTCATGCCCATTTATTGAGGAAATCCTGAAAACCCAACTGGGTTACAGCCCTTGAGGACCGAGGCTGCTCACCCCTACTGTACTGCTCCTTGGGCTGTTTATGTTGGATTATTTGTAGTAAATAATTAGCAGATTTTAGTACACACAGCTTCAGCTTTAGAAATGTTAATTTCTTTCTTCATCTCTCTCTCATTCACCCCTGAATAATTCACTGCTGAGTCACTTTAAAGTTGAAGTAACAAAACATCTGTTTACTCACAGTTTGTAGTTAGATTATAATCAGACAGGCTTATATATACATATTACTATACATTTGTATTATCAGCTCCTTCCATGTGCTTAGATGGTAATGGATGCTCACACCACCATAGATCCTCTCAGGTTAGGAGAGATCATGAGCTCCATGTGCTCCATGTGCTGCATCTGATGCATCTAACCCCCACAGGAAGTTGCATAGCTGTGTGACCTCTCTAAGTAATTCACATCAGAGGTCACAGAGTAATCACAGAGAAATAATAGGTGACAGGCAATGCATGTAAAATACAATTACATTCCAACAAACCCCTTCTCATGCATAACTGTCATGCAATTATTTATTCATACAAAGTCCAAGCTTTATACGCAGATTTTCAAAATGTTCTCTGGGTAACGGTTTGGTCATGATGTCAGCTGTCATCTCACTGGTGTGACAATAGTGTAGACTGATGACCCCTTCTTTTGCCAACTCTCGCACGTTGTGGTATTTCGTTGCGATGTGCTTGGTGCGTGACTGAACCTTGTCATTCTGTGACAGTCGGATGCAGCTCTGATTATCTTCCATTAACTGGATTGGTCTCTTTTCAGCTATTCCGAAATCCAGCAAAAGTTTTTCAATCCACATCAGTTCTCTGCACGCTTCCGATACGGCCACATATTCAGCTTCTGTAGAAGACAAACTCACAATACTTTGTTTATGACTGGCCCATGAAATTTGTACATTTCCATACATAAACACATATCCACTTGTGGATTTATAATCAGAATGATCCCCTGCCCAATCTGAATCACAGTAACATATTAGTTTTGGATTACTATTGGCTGAAATCTTTAATTTACAATCAATGGTACCCTTTAAATACCTTACCATCCTTTTAACTGCAGTCCAATCTGATTTGGTAGGTGAGCTGACCCTTCTGCTCAAAATTCCTACTGCATTTGCTATATCAGCCCTGTATGTGGTAGCTAGATATAAAAGCTTACCTATGGCTGATCTATATTGGATGTTATCTGGTAAAGGTTCTCTTACTGTTTCATCCTTCAGAAAATCAGTGATCATGGGAGTGCTTACAACTTGGGCATCTTGCATACCTAAACTTTCAATAAGCTCATTTATTTTCTGCTTCTGGCTTAGAAGATAAGAACCATCATTTTGTTTCTCAATTTCTATACCAAGATAGTATGACACATTACCCAGTTCTTTTATCTCAACATTGAGGTTTAAACACTTTACAATGTCCTTGTACTCTTTCTCACTTTTGCTTGCAATGAGCAGATCATCAACAAAAGCTAAAATGTATGCATATTGTCCATTTGTGCACCTAGTGTACAAACATTTATCTGCTTCACCTTGCTTAAATCCTAAATTTGTCAATATTTCATGCAATTTTTCATTCCAACATTTTGCACTTTGCTTTAATCCATAAAGACCTTTGTTTAATTTACACACTAGCTGTCTTTGTTTTGTATTTATGAAACCTGTTGGTTGTTCCATGTACAAGTCTTCAGTTATATCTCCGTGAAGAAACGCTGTTTTCACATCAATGTGGTTGACTTGCATGCCTTTTGAGACTGCAATGCTCAGAAGTGTTCTTATTGTCGTGTGTTTCACTACAGGTGCAAACACTTCATCAAAATCTTCTCCATATTTTTGAAGATATCCCTTTGCCACTAATCTGGCTTTATACCTTTCCACTTTTCCTTGTGCATTCCTTTTTAACTTGAATACCCATTTGCATCCTATAGCTTTCTTGCCAGGAGGTAATTTTGTAAGAATCCAAGTATTATTTTTATCCAATGCATCAATTTCTTCTTGTGCAGCTTTATGCCATTCAGCAGCTTCTTCTGCTGGCATTTTCTCAATCTCATCCCATGTTAAGGGCTCTTGAGCTTCTGCTGACTTTGTTAAGTAAGACAGTCTTGGGGGTGGAACACCTTTGTTTTCCCTGGATGAGCGTCTGACAACAGGTTGGTCTGACCTTTCCGCATCCTCTAAATCTGAGAGTCCTTCTCCAATTGATTCCCCTTCTCCAACTGTACTGTCTTCTTCAATGATCCTTTCTGTGTCTGCTTCCTCTGTCTGTTCCTCGTTAGATACAGATGAGTTGCTTTCAGACATCTGCCTTGGTATGGCATTTATATACACTGGCATGTCTATTATGGTTCTAGTTTCATATTCTGGATGATAAGGCTCATCTGGGATAATCCAGCCTTTATCAACCCTTTTGTTTTCATCAAAATATGTAACATGTCTTATGCCAACAATGCCAGTTTTCAGATTCAAAATTCTATATCCTTTGTGTCCTGGAGCATAGCCAACTAAAATGCCCCTTTCTGTTGTGGAATCCAGCTTATGCCTTCTTTGCTTTGGTATATGAGCATATGCTGTACTTCCAAATGTTCTTATGTGTGACAGGTTTGGCTTCCTACCATGCCATGTCTCATGTGGTGTGCGCTGAGCGCCTTTAGTTGGCATTCTGTTTTGTAGGTACACTGCTGTGAGAATGGCTTCCCCCCATAGTCTTTTAGGGAGATTGCTATCTGACAGCATACATCTGGTCATTTCCACAAGTGACCTAAATTTTCTCTCTGCAACAGAATTTTGTTCTGGTGTATAAGCTACTGTTGTGATATGTTGAATGCCTTCTTGTTCTAGAAATGTGCACATGCTTTGTGAAGTGAACTCACCACCATTGTCGGTCTGAAGAACCTTTGGTTTTCTTTCAAATTTATTGCTCACCATGGCTACGTATTTCTTCAGCATGTCTGTGACTTGACTTTTCTCTTTCAGCAAATAGGCCACACAATATCTAGAGAAATCATCCAAGAATATTAGCACAAATCTGTTATTCCCAATGATGGGATATTAAACGGTCCACATAAGTCACTGTGTATTAAGTCCAGCACTTTATTACTCCTATTTCCTGTGTATGCAGGAAATGAGGGTCTCACACCTTTTTGAGTAACACAGTCTATGCATTTCTCCATTTTACCAGCATCTGCACTTATCTGAATGCCGGTGGCCAGTTGCTTACTGTAAAGATCCTGGATCACCTTAGAATCACGATGTCCCAGGCGGCGGTGCCAGATTTCCAGACTACATTTACCATCATTCTTCCTTACTTGCGCCATATGTGAGGCTTCACCTGAAATGCTCAGTTTATAAACATCATTATGCATAAAAGCTTCAGCATACACTTCATCATTTTTAGAGATTGTGCACTTACTGTTTTCAAAATGAATCACAAATCCCTTCTTATCTAATGTAGATACACTAAGCATATTGCAAACTGCTTGGGGAATATACAAGACATCACTTACAGGAATTTCTTTAACTTCATTAGACACTTTGCATTTTAAGAATCCAATACCTTTGGCTTGGATCTTAGCAGTCCCTGCGTTTGCAGTTTTAAGAATACCTTCCTCTGGACACATTTCCTGAAAGAAATCTTTACAATTGGTTAAATGGCATGTGCTCCCTGAATCCAAAATCCAAGTACTTTCATTTGAATTATTATTTACCATAGTCAAAGATTTTTCTGTCATTAGAAAGCCCTTGTGTTTATCTTTGTCCTTCATACATTTCCTGGTTTGAAAATTCTTTAGTTCCATTGGCTTAGGTGAGCTAGAGGGAGTGTTTTGTGTTTCCTTACACCATTTAGATACATGTCCCTCCTTTCCACATGAGTAGCAAATCAGCTTGCCCTTGGGTGGAGTTTTCCCATAGCTCCGCCTTCCTCTGTTCTTTGCCAAGAAATTTGTTTCATTTCTCTCTGACTTGCTTTGAGAACACATCTCCTCAGAATCATTTATTATGCATTCCTGCCTTAGTTTTGATGTTGCCTGTTCAAAAGATTGCCCTTCAATGGCCTCATTTACAGACCTAAAAACATCAAACTTCTTTGATAGTGAGGTAAAAAGAAATGCTCTTTTCAATGCATCACACATGGGAATTCCAGAAAGTTCTAGCTTTTGAAATGAAGACATAAGATACATAATGTGATCATTACATTTACTTTTATCCCTTAATTTGGTTTCATTCAACTCTGCCAACCAAATTGGTTGCTGCTTTGCATATGTAGTTGCATACATAGTTCTCAGTTTATATAAAATGTCCTTTGGTGTATCTTTTCCCTCCACTAATATGGCTTGTTTCTCTGAGAGAGCTTCCAAAAGCATGCACTTCACATAATAGTTTGCATTGTCCCATTCAGCCATATTTTCAGCTGTTCTGTCTTGATCTAAGCATATATTTAATCTTTTTGCTCGAAGGAGACATATGAATCTTAATTCCCACTGCCGATAATTAAACTCAGTTAATTAGGCACCTTGAGAGAGTAGAACAATGGTGAATTTCTTCCCTCAGCCATTTTCTTAGCCTTCTGTCTGCTGTGTGGGGGGAGAGAGAGACAGACTGAATCTTTCCTTTAAAACTTAAGAGAAAAATGTGGCCTTTTTTTCTGCCTGGTAATATTTCTCTTCTTTTTCAATTCCTGAGCCCTGGGCCCGTAACCCTTTTGTTGGATTATTTGTAGTAAATAATTAGCAGATTTTAGTACACACAGCTTCAGCTTTAGAAATGTTAATTTCTTTCTTCATCTCTCTCTCATTCACCCCTGAATAATTCACTGCTGAGTCACTTTAAAGTTGAAGTAACAAAACATCTGTTTACTCACAGTTTGTAGTTAGATTATAATCAGACAGGCTTATATATACATATTACTATACATTTGTATTATCAGCTCCTTCCATGTGCTTAGATGGTAATGGATGCTCACACCACCATAGATCCTCTCAGGTTAGGAGAGATCATGAGCTCCATGTGCTGCATCTGATGCATCTAACCCCCACAGGAAGTTGCATAGCTGTGTGACCTCTCTAAGTAATTCACATCAGAGGTCACAGAGTAATCACAGAGAAATAATAGGTGACAGGCAATGCATGTAAAATACAATTACATTCCAACAGTTTACAACACAAATGCATGACCCCACATTTTTTTTGCATTAAACCTTAACTGCTGAATTCTAGACCATTCCTTAAGCTTGGCTAGATCCCTTCTCATTTATTTATTTGCAATAACTATCCATACCGCTCTGGCTGACAGGCAGAACAGAGCGGTGTACAGGCTAAAAAATAGGAAACAAGAAAAGAACTCCATTAATGTTTAGGAAGGCAGGGTGTTAAGAGACATAAGCATTGCAAAAAGAGGATAAAGCAAACGCACAAAAGGACAGGGTGGAAGGGTAACATTGGTAATTTCAGCAAACTGTTTCACCAAAAGCTAAGCGGAAAAGCCGGGTTTTCAGCTCAGTTTTAAAATCCTTAAAAGAGAATTTGCTACGGAGAGCCAGGAAGAAAAATGCGCTGTGACGGGTTGATTCCAAGTGGGCACATTTTGGAGAAGGCAAAACTAAGCGGTGATCGTTTAGTGAATGGAGGGTTCGGGAGGAGGAATAAGGAATAGTTAAACAAGAGAGATAGTCGGGGATACCAAGTCTAAAGGCATTGAAAGTGAGGGTGGCAATTTTCTAAGTGATTCTTTGCTCAATGGGGAGCCAATGATATTGTTTCAGCAGAGGTGAAATATGATTATAGTGATGGGCACAACAGAGTTAGCTGATGGCTGTGTTCTGTCCTATTGCGGAGTGTCATCTGCAAAGAGGCAAATTTACCAGACAACCCTTTTACAATATCAATTACAACAAATGTTAAAAAGAATCAGACTGCAAACCGATCCCTGCGGCACACCTTTGGTAACATTCTTTTTCTCAGGGTGAACTCCATTTACTACTGCCCTTTGTTGCCTTACACTCAACCAATTTCTAAACTAGTCAGCCATGTTTTGGCCCATAATGAGGGCACAACATTTGTCACCTGTGCAGAACTGCTTCAAAAGCATTGCTAAAAATCTAAGTACACCACATCTAGCACTTCCCCTTGATCCAACGCTCCCTTATCAGTAGGGAAGCCCCACCCGGCGCATCCCAGGATGCACTGGGCAGGGCGCCAACATTTTGGAGTCAGTGCTGGAAGGAGGAGGGAGTGCTACTCCCTTCTCTGTCATCTTAAGGTATGGGGTGGGGGGGAGGGTTGAGGGCTGCTAGACCTCCTGGTGGGGGCTGGAGGTCCACCGGACCTGCAGCCCTCTCTTCTGTTAGGGGGTTGGGGGTTGGTTCAGGTCCTCTGCTGGGGGGGGGGGGGGGGAGCTAGATCACCAGATCCTCTGTCTGGGGAGGGGAGTCTGGAGGTCCACCGGACCTCCAGCTTGCATGTCCACCAGACCTCCAGCCTGCATCAGTTTGTTTGACAGGTCCAGCCTTTTTTGACAGCCTGGACCTGTCAACTTCTGCGGGAGGATTGTGCCATGGGCAAATGCCCAGGCACAGTTCTCCCACAGAAGTAACCCAATGATCAAAACTAATAAAACTCATAAATTTGCATGCTATTAGTTTTGATCATCAGGGTGTTGTTTCCCCATGCTGTTCTGGCGCTAATTTTACAGCGCTGTTCGGAATGGTGCTGGGAAACTTATCATCGGGTCCTAAGTGTCTTACCAAATGAACTGTGTAAGCACAGAAGAATCAGTGCATTTTATCATTCTGATTGGATTAGCTCTCTTTGTAATCAGTGTAGCATAAATGTACCAGAAATGCTTATACTTTGCCTTTCATAGCATCTAAATAAGCACAATTACTGTTCACTTCTTTTTGTTCAGCCCACCCATGATGACTACTGTGTTGATAAACTTTAGCAAATGACCAGCTTTGTAAACTGAAATAGAATAAGAAACACTGGCTTGAGTTGTATGGAAGCTAATAATACTGTCTTAGTATGGATTTTTTAGACAACGTACATAATGAGAGTAATTTCATAACGGCACCTATGAGGGCAGGACAAAAAAGGCTTCTATTCCAAGTTTATTTTATGAAGATACATAGATACCTGTGAGATGTATTTCAAAGCACTTAGAATTACAAAGTTACATAGAAACCTGTGGAACTTTGTTAGTCAAAGTGCTTTGAAAATGAGCCCCTTCATGTCTTTATAAAAATCCTGCAGAAATTGTGGCTAAATGGAAGCTGTGGATATCTACAGTTGGTCAAGAGCATGTATAAATGTATATGCATATTTCATAAAATAATGTGTGTACACCATGACTCTGCCCAGATTCCACCCCTGAACATGCCTACACTCGGGTCACAGAAAAATCTGTGTTTTTGCCGTCATATGATGTCACACAAACTTTTCTTTATTGCCAGCTCTATAAAACTATCACAGTCATAAAACGTTCAACTGTTTTCCCTCACGTCACTCTAAAAGCACAGTGACAGTTTTGAATTTAAAAAAAAATTCCACCTTCCATTTTATTTTTTTTCCTTTTTCTCCCCTGCTCCCCCCTTTACAGTTCATAATGAAAAACAGACCGAGCAATCTCTTGTGTCCAGCCCTGCTTTGATTATTTTCCTATTACAATATAACTTCTTCCAATCAAACATTCAATAGTGCATTCCTGGCTTTTGTGGCAGTAATTTCCAAAATGACTCCCAAACTTTTGAAAATCTGCTTATTCTTTTGGGTTCCTCTTTTCTACTGCTGTTTTGTCCATCACTACCATTTGAATCATCTACACTTGCCATTGTGCTAAGGCAGAAGGTTCCACTTTCCTTCAGCGTATTAATATACATTTACGCGCTAAGAGATAAGCTTTATGGAGAAACTAGTAAAAAAGGCCCGTTTCTCAAAAAAATGAAACGGGCACTTCCAAGGCTATCTTGTAATGGTGATTATGTTTTTAAGGCTCTCGTCAAAGCAATTTCTCCTCTCTCCCTTGCCCTCCATGTCCAGCGATTCTGGCCTCCCCTACATTTGCAGCGATCCTTCTCTGTCCCGCCGTCCCTTCCATGTCGAGCAATCCTCCTCTGCCCTGCCCTCCTCTCGGTGTCCCACGATTCTTCTCTGCCCTGCCCTCCTCTCGGTGTCCCACGATTCTTCTCTGCCCTGCCCTCCCCTCCGTGTCCCATGATTCTTCTCTGCCCTGACCTTCCCTCGGTGTCCCACAATTCTTCTCTGCCCTGACCTTCCCTCGGTGTCCCACAATTCTTCTCTGCCCTGACCTTCCCTTGGTGTCCCACAATTCTTCTCTGCCCTGACCTTCCCTCGGTGTCCCACAATTCTTCTCTGCCCTGCCCTCCCCTCCGTGTCCTGCGATTCTGCCCTCCCCTCCGTGTCCTGCAATTCTGCCCTCCCCTCCGTGTCCAGCGATTCTCCTCTGCCCTGCCCTCCCATCCGTGTCCCACGATTCTCCCCTCGCCTCCCATCCCCTCCATGTCCAGCGATTCTCTTCTACCCTGCCCTCTCATCCCATCCGTGGCCCGCGATTCTCTCCTCTCCTCCCTCCCATCCCATCCATGTCCATCGATTCTCCCCTCGCCTCCCATCCCCTCCATGTCCAGCGATTCTCTTCTACCCTGCCCTCTCATCCCATCCGTGGCCCGTGATTCTCTCCTCTCCTCCCTCCCATCCCATCCATGTCCATCGATTCTCCTGTGCCCTGCCCTCCCCTCCCCTCGATGTCCTGCAATTCTGTCCTCCCCTCCATGTCCTGTGATTGTCCTGTGCCCTGCCCTCCCATCCGTGTCCCGCGATTCTGCTCTCCCCAGCGATTCTCCTCTGCCCTGCCCTCCCATCCAGCGTTCCCTGCAGGCAAGTTTGGCTTGTGTCCCCTCCCCTCCAGCGTTCCGACCTTTCCTTCCAATTGAGGGCTGTCCTCTGGGACCACCCTTGCCACCTAGTGGCAGGCTCTGCCCCCATTGGTTTATTTACCCCCTCCTCCCTGGGCCTGTGTGAGCCCTTCTTAGCCTCTCCCTCCCTCTCCATGAGGCATTCTCCATCTTGCTTCAGACAGCAGTTGTCCTGCTTCACTCCTTGGAATGAACTTGGTTTTTTACCTTGAATATATCTTCCTAATGAGATATTGCACTCTCCAGTCACCCAGCACTGAGCTACTTCTACCTGTTCAACTATTTTCTCACCTCTGCAATAAAGCTGCCTCTCTTCAGATTTCTACCTCCAACCACTGATACAGCTCTCAGAACTACGGAGTCTCTGTGCCCTGGGGCCACACTTCTGAACATCTGACTGTGAGTAAATTATCTGTGTTTATTTATTTGTAGCATTTGTATCCCACATTTTCCCACCAATTTGCAGGCTCAATGTGGCTTACATTTGCCGTAATGGCGATTGCCATTTCCGGGTAACAGAATTACAAATGGTGTTGCATTAAGGTGTATACATACATAGTAACATAGATGGAACATAACATACATGGAACAGTTTATTTTATTTTGTTACATTTGTACCCCGCGCTTTCCCACTCATGGCAGGCTCAGTGCGGCTTACATGGGGCAATGGAGGGTTAAGTGACTTGCCCAGAGTCACAAGGAGCTGCCTGTGCCTGAAGTGGGAATTGAACTCAGTTCCTCAGTTCCCCAGGACCAAAGTCCACCACCCTAACCACTAGGCCACTCCTCCACTCCACTCCACTCCACTTCATGGTCTCTGTCTGTCTATCTATCTATCTATCTATCTATCTATCTATACATACCATGTGCGCACATACATGGTAAAGAAGAATATATTATGGTATTGCATGCAGGTTCCTGAGTGATAATTGGATTATAACATACATTATGTCATCGACTATGGAGAGACCATATTTGACAAAGGGATAAAAGTGATAGTGCTTGTTCCCTAATAGCAAAGAGGATAATCAGTCAAGTGATAAGATTTCGGTTGTGTCTAGGTCGTGTACATTCTTATTTTTTTTTTAGTATTTAAGATGGATGTTTGTGGTATGCCTTCTTGAACAGATCTGTTATTCAATAAAGGAAACTAAAGAAAAATAAAGAGACTTCAGGTGTGTACTGGTGTGCCAAGGTTATACTTCAAGATATTGAGACTTTACAGTTAACAAGTCTTGAGAGGCTTGACATTACCTTCTATATGAAACATCATGCAGCCATAAAGTTGCATGCAAGTGTCTCGTTAACCACATGCTTCCATCCGTGCTAGCTTTCTGCATTGACTCTAGGTAAAAGCGGGAATGCATGGGAAGGATCGGTGCTATAGCTGGCCAACAAAAGCAGCATAAAATGATAGAAGGATTTGGTATCAAATGCCAACCAATACAGACTGAATCAACTAATCAGTAGTAGAAAATTGCCTGGTCAGAAGAACATAAAAGTTCTTGTACTTAATCCCACATGCAAAGCCTTCCCCGCCGCAAAACAAATATTTTCTCTAAGTTTTGAATAAGAGCAGCTATCAAAACCAGCAAGGTTGACTTTCCAGCTCCAACCCAGTTTGTGTCATAGGAGTTGTAGCCCACTGGCACCAACCAGGCAAGCCCACAGTCTACATATTACCAAGTTATGCTTTCTTTTTCCACCCTTTTTTGTTCTTAACACTTCTCCCCTTGCTCCTACTGTTGAAGGAGAGAAAGAAGCGTTTGTATTATTGCAACTTCCTAACTTGGTTGCTGTTGTAGTATATGACAGTAGATAAAGACCAATCAGTACGCCCAGTTGTACCCTTGGACATAATGCTGCAGACACCAGCCAGTCTTTGTCATCCCTCTCACCGTTTTCCTGCTAGGGGATCCCTTTGTGCTCTTCTCATGCAATTTTAAATTCTGTTGCTGCTTTTGTCTTCAGCACGTCCATTGGGAGTCCATTCCATGCATCCACCATCTTTTTTTGTGAGGAAATATTTTCTACATCCCCTAGAGCAGTGGTTCCCAAACCTGGTCTTGGAGGCACCCCAGCCAGTCAGGTTTTCAGGATATCCATAATGAATATTCATGAGAGAGCTTTGGATACAGTAAAAGTGCATGCAAATCTCATGAATATTCATTGTGGATATCCTGAAAACCTGACTGGCTGGGGTGCATCCAGGACCAGGTTTGGGAACCAATTTCCTAGAGCCTCACACCATGTGCTTTTCTAGAATATCTTTTTCTTCTGAGAATTTGTTTCTTCTTGTGTTCCATTTATGCCTTTGAAATATTTCAAATGCCATCTCTATCATATCCCCCTCATTTCTCTTCTCTTCAAGAATATACATACTTAGATCTGTAAGCTTTGGTGCAAACCTCCATCACTTGAGGAGTCTTTACTGGACCATTTACACCCTCCAGAACTGGACACTATTCTAGGTGAGGTTTCACCAATTACTTCTACAGTCATTAGCACCTCCCTTTTTCCAGTAGATGTCATTCTATGTACCTTTGCATCCTCCTGGCTCTGGCCAGCCCCTTATTGCACTATTTTGCTATCATAATTTCATCACTTCAGGGTCCTTCTGGTTGGTGTGTATTGTTTTTTTTTTTTTTTTTTTACTCTCTGCCCCAGATTCTGTATAGGTCACCCAAATTTGGGCACGGATCTCAGGTCAGGGGCATTCCCAGAAATTAGGCGCAATGTTTATAGAGATATTGGCAGCAAGGCTTCATATATATATCAACCAAATCAATCTTTGAGATCAGCAACTCAGAAGTTACTTGATGTTCCATCGCATCATGTGAAACATTCTGAGGAGTATAGAAACAAGATCTTTTACATTGCTGGCCCAGTTTACTAGAATAAGTTACCAGTGCGAATAAGGAATACTACAGATCTCAAAGAATTTAAAAAAGAGCTCAAGACATTGTTCTTTATGCAAGCTTACAGCTGGGTTGGTGAATGATGATTCAATACCTGTCTCGGGATGATTTTGAAGATATAACTGCCATCAGTTGGGCGTGAGCATTTACATCAGCTTTTGTAGGTGTAAGTGCTTGCTCCCAAATTTAGGTGCAAGAAGCACACCAAGCTCTGCCCAGAATTCTCTTTACAGAATACCTGTCATAACACAGATCATAACGGCACCTAACCTTGGACACTGTTTACTGAATCTAACCCTTTACCCCCTCTTCTCCGCCCCTCCTCATTGTGTACCACACCCTTGGAATTCTGCATCCTACATGCATGGCTTTGCATGGTTTTACATTGAATCGTATCTGCCAAACAGTTGACCACTACAGATTTCTTTGATGTCATCTCAATCTGTTTGCACTCTCAGGGTTTCTGCTTTTTTGCAGATGTTGGTATCTATAAAAAGGCAAACTTTCCTTTCTCTGCAATATCACCCACAAAGACATTGAACAAAACTAGCCCCCCCACTGAGATGCACTACTAATGACCCTGTTTTACCACTACCCTTTCTAATCTATTGCGTTAATCAATCCAGGGTTGCTTGGTTTATGTGTGAGACGGCATCAAAATTTGTGCTGAAATGTAGGTAAACCACATCCAGCGCGCTTAATCAATCATGTTTGTCAAAAATCGTGTTGCCTTGGATTTTGCAATTTACTGGATTCTAGATGGCACTCTGTTCTTTCCAAGAATCTCCATTCATTTTCCCATCCTTGAGATGAGACTATATAGGCAATACTTCCCAACCTCCTCTCTGTTATCACTTTTATGATGGATAACATATGCTCTTTTCTTTCCTCATGAAACCACTTCACTTCCCTTTCCAAAGATCTATTGAACACATACTTCATTGGATCTGTCAAAACCTGTCAGAATTCCCTTAATATCCTATGACGTGTGCTGTGCCGTTCACCTTCATAGATTTGTTCACGTGAGGTTTTGCTAATTCCACACAAACTCCCATTGCCCAAGTTGCAAGAATCAAAGATTTGTTTTCAGTTCTTTCTTCAATGAATACTGAAACACTTTTAACTTTTATGTTTTATTTTTGATTTCTATCGGTTTTCTGAATTCCATTTTAGTAGTCCCAACCAAAGAAAATGTTGTTGGAATCATTGTGGACAGTACATTAAAATCCTCAGCTCGGCATTTGGCAGTGGTCAAAAAAGCAAATAAAATGTTAGGAATATTTTTGAAAGGAGTGGAGAAGAAGCAGTAGTATTATGCCATGTATTAATCTGTGGTCAGCACTGGCTCAAGAGGTTGTGGTGGCCCGGACCAACTTTCGTTTTTGCACCCCACCCCCTTTGTTACGTCTTTGCTCACCTCGCTCTCTGGTGGCCAGAACCGGTGGCTGCTGTGGACTGCCACCCATTCCAGATTTCAGCCCAGTCCGGTCCGGATCTTCTGGGCTGCCAGACTTGCTTGCTTGGATTGAACCTACACAGCACCCGTAGTTTCCTGGTGATGGTTGCAGCTGAGCTCCAGGTGCTGCTGGGCTTATTAGCCATTCTGAAACCTTGCTGCTTTGCCTTTGCATTGAGTCTAAGG
This sequence comes from Microcaecilia unicolor, assembly GCF_901765095.1. NCBI lineage: Eukaryota > Metazoa > Chordata > Amphibia > Gymnophiona > Siphonopidae > Microcaecilia > Microcaecilia unicolor. The sequence goes on from NC_044031.1 coordinate 527,154,192, forward strand.
CCCTGGTATGTTGGTGCTTTTGCACTTCAGCCTGAGTTTGTTTCCTTGCTCTAGTTCTTGCCTGAAGTCTTGCCTGTTCTAGTTAGTCTATGTTTAGTTTAGAGTATTGCTTGTTTCCTGTATTGCTTGTTTCCCAGTCTTGTGTCTTGGTTGTATGTCTTTGTCTAGTTCTGGGTTTATCTGGGTTTCAGTCCTGTCCTTTAGCCTAGCCTTTCCCTGCCTTGCTGACCCTGTGCTGCCTAGCTGTTAGCCAGTCCTGCCTTGTCCAGTAAAGTCCTGCCGGCCACCTGAAGCCTTGAGCTCAACTCTTGGTGGAAAGTGGCCAGGTGCAAGTGAAGCCTAACTGTTTATCAGAGATCTGCCCTGTCTCTAGCGTGGGGTGGTTTTGCCTGCCACTGCCGCTCCTTGGCAGTGGCCCAAGGGCTCACAAACCCAGTGTCCAGCTTTGAAAACATGACACCCTTATGTTGGAGCATTTTGAATGGAAACATCACTTCCCCAACATTCATTTTACATCTCCCAGCACAGAACAGCTACCAATTTCAAGAACTCAAAAGCCAAATGTAAATACAAACCCACAATAAAACATTTCAAAAGAGGAGCGGAGTCAGATACAATTCAATAATTTAAACATGTTTCTCAACCCAGTCCCGAAGACATACCTTGACATTCTGGTTTTCTGAGCATCCATCGTGAATGTGCATGCATACAAACCTCATGTACATTCAGGTCAGCAGTCAGAGAGCAGGCAGTGGAGTGGGCAGAGCAGACGCGGCACGTAGCAGCAGAGTCATCAGGCAGTTGGTCTCAGTCCACTCCAGTGGCAGATGGCAGTACAGGCAGGCAGTCGGAAGTCAGCTGAGCGCTGAATCAGTGGTAGGCCCCAAAAACGAACACAGCCAGTAGACGCTGAAGCAGTTTAAATGCGTCAGTGTCCCACGCCTACTTGCAAGGCATGCTGGGATTGGATGTTGGTTGTCCAATTCCAGCGTGCCTTGCTAGTTGAAACTATCTGTGTTTTCTGGAAGGGGAGTGGGAGAGGGTGGTTCCAAGGTGCGCCATGCACCCATCAGCTTCTGCGAGGGGGGAGGGCCTGGGAAGAGTCAGCGAGGGAGCATCAGTGGCCAGCCATGAAGGGAGGAGGAAGAACTAGGAGAGAAGCACTGAAGGCAAGCCGCTCTGTGCACTCACCTCCTCTGCTAGTCAGGAGGACAGATGCTACAGCGCTTGTAAGAAAGAGAAGAGAAGCAAGCTTAATTATTGGACCGTTCTATAGGCCTTCATCATGGGGCTCGGGCGTTTGGCATTCTTTAGCACCAGCGCCCTGGACCAGTGCCTCACCTGATCCATAGGCTGAGCCAGCCCTGTCTGTGGCGTGACTCCATCTTGAGTAATGTCTGCAGTTCTGGTTACCTCATCTCAAAAATGTAATGGAACAAGAAAAGGTACAGAGAAGGGCAACAAAAATGATAAAAGGTGATGTAATGGTTCCATTATGAAGAAATTATATACAGGTTAGGGTTACTCAATTTTGGAAAAGAGAGGAGATATAAAGATATATAAAATCATGAATTGGGTGGAACAGATAAATAGGGAGTCGTTGTTTACCATTTGAATGTAGTATTAAGACTGGGGGACATAGTAGGTAGCCCATTTAAAACAATTTGAATAAAGGGTTGTTGTTTTTTTTTATTCACTCAGTGCACAGTTAAGCTGTGAAAAGATGTGGTCAAGGTGGTTAGCATAGCTGAGTTAAAATGTGGTTAGATAAGTTCCTGGAGAAAACATCAAATAAACCATTGTTAGCAATGTGACTTATTACTAGTGGTAGAGAATGATAACCCTTCTCTGATAATTCTGTTAAACTTCAGCTTTTATTCATTCTTCTTTTGAAATGGACTCTCAGATTAAGCATGTGGTGAAAGTTTCTTTATTTCATTTACATAGATTATGAGTGATTTGAGATTTTCTTGTTTGAGAATCTTCAGAAATTTGTTCATGTTTTTATCTTGTCTCGATTGGGTTATTGTAATATACTTTATTTTGGACTCCCAAAAAAGACTATAACTAGGCTTCAATTGTTCAAAATACTGCACCTAAATTAATATTATATAAAGGTGAATTTGAGAGTATAACTCATTTATAAAATGTCTTCATTGGCTGCCAGTTTCCTTATGTATTCAATTTAAGTTGCTTTGTTTTCATTTAAGATCCTTTATGGTTCTATTCCAACATATTTTTCTTCTTGCATGCATCTCCAGTCGAGATCCCATTCTTCTCATTCTGTTTATCTTAAGAAATTAGAATTTTCTCCTGCTTTGCCTTTTAAGAAATTATCTGTTTTTATGTATATGTTATCTGTGGAATTCTCTTCCTTTAGAGCTTAGGTCGGAAAATGATTACATGTATTTAAAAAAAAGTTTTGAAGGACCTTTCACCAAACAGCAGTAACAGGTGGCCCTAGTGTGTCCTTATGCGGGCCATTTTTACCACTGGGGTAAAATGACCACTTTTTCTATTGGGAATCCCTCTGTATTTCTAAATTGTTTGCTCAGCTGGCTGGTTTGACTCCCGCTGCATCAGGTCAGGTGTTTTCCCCGGAGTTTGTCCTTCTGTTACACCAAGCTGTTTTGCTCAGGCATGCTTAAGGTTAATCTGGCCCTTCTTGGTCTGGCTCCCTATGTTGGGCAGTGCTTCTGAGGTCTTGCTGCAAGCTTCACTTCTACTGGAGCTGTCCTCCACCAAGCGGAGATGGATGGACCCGATCTCAGAGATTGAGGACTTGGCTCCCTTTTCTTCCCCCTCATTTGGAGGCTGTGTTTTCCTTCTCTTCGCTGCCAATCCACCTGGCAGAGGATTTGGAGGAGGGGGAGTTGCTCCCGGATGAGCAAGATGATACTACGGTGGTGCACATTTTCCACAAGAAAGAGCTATCTTCCTTTATTACTAGGGCACTTCAGGCTCTTAGTATTTCCTCCCCAGAGGTGCTATGGTTTCCAATCCTTAAATGCCCAGCACTAGGCGGCCACCTAGGGCCTTCTCTGTGCATGAGTCTATTCAGGAGCTTATCTCTGCCCAGTGGTCCTCCCTGGATGCCTGTCTGCGGGTGTCCAGGGCGATGGGGTGGCTTTATCCCCTTCTACTCATGGAGTTGGACAAGTTAAAATTACCTAAGGTGGATGCTTTGCTGGCGGCTGTCACCAAGAAGACCACGCTACCTGTGGAGGGTGGTATAGCATTAAAGGATGTACAGGATAGGAAGTTGGAGTCTTCCTTGAAGCTTGCCTTTGAGGTTGCGGTGCTTAATCTGCGGGTGGCCATGTGCAGCTGTTATGCTGCTAGAGCGTGCCTCAGTTGGTTCCAGCATGTGGCGGACACGCTGGCAGACACTGACTATCCACAGGCTCGAGTTTCCCTGCTTGGAAACAGGGTTGCTTATTTGGTAGACTCCTTTTATGATATGGTTCAGGTATCAGCCAAGCAGATGGCCTTGGAGGTCACTGCCCGGTGTTTGTTGTGGCTCTGGCATTGGGCTGTGTTTCGGTGTCAAAGCAGCATCTCACCAAATTGCGTTTCTGCAGTCTTCTCTTTGAGGAGGACCTGGAGAAGATGGTGAAAGATGTGGGAGATTCTAAGATACAGCACTTATCAGAGGATAAGCCTCAGTCCTCGATTTGGGCTGGCCAAATACTGGCGCGCTTCTGGGATGCTAGAAGATATAGGCCTGGTAAAGACTCCGCATTGTCCTCGCTTGTCAAGCCCAGGTTTCAGTAGTGTTGACCCTTTCGTTCATACAGATGTCCAGCCTCTCAGGATTCAAGGTGCCGGTCCACTCTTCGTGGCTCAAGATGGGGGGGGGGGGGACATCTCCCTCTCTTACGGGGAGTGGGTGAGAATTACCACTGGTAAGTGGGTACTTGATTATTATCAGATGGCTACAAGTTAGAGTTCTGTGCTCTCATCAGAGATTTTATATTGGATTCCCTGTGCTGCGCATCGGGAAAGCGGGCAGCAGTGCTTTCCACCCTGGTGTCTTTGAAGGAGTTAGGGGCAGTGATTCTTGTGCTCTAGCATGAGCACGATCAAGGCCTCTATTCCATTTACTTTGTGGTCCCGAAAAAAGGAGGCACATTCAGGCCAATGTTGGACCTCAAGCGGGTCAACAGGTTTCTGCGTGTCGGATATTTCTGGATGGAAACTCTGCGCTCGGTCTTGGTGTAAGTACAGCTGGGAGAGTTCCTTATGTTGCTAGATCTCAAGGAAAAATACTTGCATGTTCCCATTTGGCCTCTACTTCAGCACTTCCATTGTTTTGTGATTCTGAGCCACCATTTCCATTTCCAAGCCATTTCCTTTGGGTTGGCGACTGCTCCCAGGACCTTTTCCAAGGTCATGGTGGTGGTGGTTGCATTTCTCCACAGGGAGGGCGGGTTTATCTATATGTGGGCGATTGGCTTATCCAAGAGAGCAAGAGGGCTACGTCCTGAGTCACTGCAGTCTTGCAGTCTCTGGACTCGTTCTCAATTTGCTGAAAAGCCATCTTGTTCCCTACCAGTCTCTCAAGAATCTGTGAGTCCACTTTGTTACAGCTTGGGGCAGGGTCTTTTTGCCAGATCAGTGGATCCTCAAACTGCAGTCCCAGATTTGTCTGTTATTGCAGATGCCCAGTCGCTGCCTATGGGATAATGTGCAGGTCCTCAGGTTCATAACAGTGACCCTGGAGGGGCCAGGGCACATATGCATCCGCTCTAGCAGTCCCTCTTGAGCTGTTGGTCCCCCGTTTCTCAGAACTACCACTAGGGCCAGTGCTAGGGTTTCTGGCACCCTCCTGCAGCCTATTAGTTGGCGCCCCTACCCATCCAGGGGCGGGATCACTATGGCTCTGCCTTCAGTAGTCACACCCACAGTAGCCACATCCCTTTTACCAGGTGTGGCACATATAAACAGACATAATTGAAAATATTACACCAGTATAGGAGAAGAAAAATTACTTGTGTTTTTTTTTTGTTTGTTTTCACTATAAATAATTTCTGTAAGTTGTTACCGCTCCAGTATACCGAAAATGACACAAACAAATTAGCATACAGACCAGGAATTAGGAGAACAGTCTTGCCAAACCTGAAACAATAGGTTATCAAAATCTCAGAACCTAACAAACAGATCCCTATTCAGACACTTGGCCTTGTAGTCACACATGCAGAACAGAGATAGCCCCTCTTCAAATTCTTCAAAAATTAACCTGAAATCCTAAGAAGTTAGACTCTGCATGCAGCACAACACCAGAAAAACAGAAAGAAACACATTGCAAAATAAGACAGGAGATGTAAATTCTCAAAGTGGACATATTCCAAACACTAAAATGAAAATAAAATGATTTTTTTCCTACCTTTGTTGTGTGGTGACTTTGTTTTTCTGATCATGCTGGTCCCAGTATCTGATTCTGCTGCTCTCTGTTCTCTTAACTCCGTTTCCAGGGCTTCCTTCCATTTATTTCTTTACTTTCCTACTTTCTTCTTCATTTCTTGCCCTACATCCATAAATAAAAGCTGGGTCCTCTGCAGACTTGACTGGAGGAGGTATAGAGTGGATCCAGCTTCTGCCTATTTTCTCCATCCATGTACAGTTTTTCCCCTCTCTTCCTTTTTCTTCATCTCCATCAGTATGCATCTCCTTCCTCTCTCTTTCCTCCTCTCCATCCATATGCATCTCCTTCCTCTCTCTTCCTTCTCCATCCATGTCCAGCATTTTCCTCTCCCCCTCCATCCATGTGCATCTCCTTCCTCTGTCTTCCCTCCCTCCCCTCCATCCATGTCCAGCATTTCTTCTGTCACCCCTCCCCTCCGTCCGTGTGCATCTCCTTCCTCTGTCTTCCCTTCCCTCCATCCCTGTCCAACATTTCTTCTCTCTTCTCTGTCCTCCACTCCATCCATGTCTAGCATTTCTTCTCGCTCCCCTTCCCTCCATGTGCATCTCCTTCCTGTCTTCCCTCCATCCATCCATGTCCAGCATCTCTCCTTTCCTCTCCCCGCCCTCCCCTCCACCATATATCCATCCATATCCAGCAACTCTCCTCTCTCCCCTGCCCTCCCCTCCATCCATCTATCCATATCCAGCAACTCTCCTCTCTCCCCTGCCCTCCCCTCCATCCATCTATCCAGCAACTCTCCTCTCTCCCCTGCCCTCCCCTCCATCCATCTATCTAGCAACTCTCCTCTCTCCCCTGCCCTCCCCTCCATCCATCTATCCAGCAACTCTCCTCTCTCCCCTGCCCTCCCCTCCATCCATCTATCCAGCAACTCTCCTCTCTCCCCTGCCCTCCTGTCCATCCATCTATCCAGCAACTCTCCTCTCTCCCCTGCCCTCCTCTCCATCCATCTATCCATCCATATCCAGCAACTCTCCTCTCTCCCCTGCCCTCCCCTCCATCCATCCATATCCAGCAACTCTCCTCTCTCCCCTGCTCTCCCCTCCATCCATATCCAGCAACTCTTCTCTCTCCCCTGCCCTCCTCTCCATCTATCTATCCATCCATATCCAGCAACTCTCCTCTCTCCCCTGCACCCTCCATCCATGCCCAGGAATTCTCCTCTCTCCCCTGCCCTCCCCTCCATGTCCAGCGATCTCTCCTCCCATCCATGTCCAGCGATTCTCCTTTGCCCCACCTGCCCCCTTTTCAGTCCCGGTTCCAACCCCAGGCCCACTTGCCCACCCTCCTCTCCCCCCTCCCCCCCCAATATCCCTCTTTTCGTTTCTGCTGCCCTGCTGGGAAAATCTTTTATTTTACCTCAAGTCGCAGCGGCACCAGTAGGCTTGCCTCTAGCATTTCCTTCCCGCTCGGTGTCCCACATTCCTCTGACGTATTTCCTCTTTCTACGAGGGCGGGACACTGAGAGGGAAGGGAAGGCTAGAGGTGAGCCTGCTGGTGCCGTTGCTGCTGCGACTTGAGGTAAAATAAAATATTTAAAACCCCCAGGGCAGCAGGAACGAAAGGAGGGCTGTTGGGGAGCTGAGGGTGGGCAGGTGTGATCCGAGAGCTGCCTGCAGGTGAGCCGCCCAGGCGATGGTAAGCATGGCTTGTGGCAACCTCCAGAGGTGGCGCCCCCTGCCAATCTTACCATGCTTACTGGGTTCCACTGGCCCTGACTACGAGGCTCGTTTGCTTTGGACTCGCCAGGCTCAACACAGTATGACTTGGTGGCTGGTCCAGAGTCATCTAGCTCGTGACATGCCCCTGGCAGCCCCAGACTGGATGGTAGTGGTTACGGATGCCAGTCTTTGTTTTGGTTGGGGGGCTGATTGCCTGCTTCACAGTTCTCGGGGGCAGTGGAGCAAGACTGGAGGCATGTCGGCAGATCAATCATCTAGAGCTCTGAGCGATTCGGCTATTGTTTTTTGCATTTCAGGAGATTCTGGAGGGCTGGTCAGTGTGAAATTTCTTGGACAACACAACGGTCGTGGCATATGTCAGGCGAGAGGGCAGGACACGCAGTCCGGTGCTAGCCGTGGAGTCTCGTCTCCTCTTTCTTTCGGCAGAGGCCCACTTGATTCAGCTCTCTGTGGTGCAGTTGAGGAAGAAAGGTTATTCGGATGCGGTGATTTTGATCCTGATTTAAGCCAAAAAACATTCTACATCTACGGCCTCCTAGAGTTTCGAGGCTGTTTGAGTCATGGTGTTCAGGGATGGCAGTAGATCCCTTTAAGGCATTGGTTTTGCACATTCTCATGTTCTTACAGGATGGGCTGAAAAAAGGTTTGGCCTATAACTTTCTTCAGGTACAGGTTGTGGTGTTGGCTTGTTATAGGGGCCGGCTGTGCAATTCTTCCATAGCTACTCACCCAGATATGGTGTGTTCTTGAAAGGGTTTAACCATCTGCTCCCACCATTTCGGTAAATTTGCCTGGAATTTAATCTTAATCTGGTGCTCTCAAGGCCTTACAGAAGGCTCCCTTTGAGCCTTTGTGAAAGACTTCCTTGAAGGATCTTACCCTAAAAATGTTTTTTTGGTGGCTGTTTCCTCAGCTCGTGAGATTTCTGAGTTGTAGGCGTTGTCATGCAGAGATCCATTCCTTTGCTTTTCGGAGGCAGGGGTCTCTTTACGGCCGGTACTATCCTTCCTTCCAAAAGTGGTTTCAGCCTTTCATATTAACCAGACTCTGTTTCTGCTGTCTTATCACCAGCAGGATTACAGCGCTGACTTTTGGACTTCGCTTTTGCTTGATGTGCATAGGACGCTCCCACAGTATTTGCAGACGACTAATGGCTTCTGACTCTCAGACCATATTTTCTTCTTGTGGGGCCGTGGTGATGTGGCGACTATTGCAAAGTGGATTAAACAGACAATCTCTGATGCTTATTTGCTGGTGGGCAAGCAACTTCCATTTGCTTTGTCCTTGGGCGGCGACGTGGTCTTCCTTGCATACATTCTCTCGACATTATCGGGTTGATGTCATGGCACAGGAAGATGCTTCCTTTGGGCTGTCGGTGCTCGTGGCAAGTGTTTCAGTTTCCCACTCGACTTGAGGACTTCTTTAATACATCCCACTTGTCTCTGGATTCATCTGCTGCAGCCACTAAGGAAGGAAAAACTATGCCTTACCTGGTAACTGTCTTTCCTTTAAGTGCAGCAGATGAATCCAGGGTCCCACTCTGTGACTGAAAACAAGGAAATGGTAAAAGAAAAAAAATGGGGGCACGAAAAGGGAATGGGGCAGTTGCGCTTCACAAGGAATTCTTCTCTGTTTCAGTAATTGTTGTTGATGTTCCTTCTTCCATCCAGTTTTGCAATTTTTGGGTTCTTTTGGGACTCTGTGAGGAAGGGGTCATAGGGGCCTTGTGTTCTTGGTGTTTCCTGTTCTTCTCGGTCTTTCACATGCTTTGTAATGAGCTATACTGACTGACCAGGAGGAGTACCATCCTATAAGGCAGACTTCAGTTCTTTTTATCTCCACCTGCTTTAGATGGTCACAACTCTCATTTCTCTGGATTCATCTACTGCACCTAAAGGAAAGAGTTACCAGGTAAGGCATAACTTTTTTTCCTTTTAAGTCCTTTCCTTTGTGTTCTACTTTTCATTTTTAGTTTATTTTTGTTTGATTATACCTGTTTTTTTCTTTTCTTAGTAGTGATTTTTAAGATTGTAAACCACTTTGATCAGATATTGAGAGAAGTAGTATAGTGAGATTTTACATAAACATAAAGCAGTGCTCTAGTCAAAGATCCACATCACTTTAATGATGACCCGAAGCCTAATATCACCAATATTGGGTTGTCTTGAAGTGTGATGCGTCCAGGAAGCCAGCATCTCTTTCCCCTTCCCTCTCTCCACCTTATTAGCAGTATAGTATCTGTTTTCAATTATGGTATATTTTAATTAGTTAAAACAATTTATTACCTGCTGTATCCACAGGCCTGGGTGGGGTACAATTAAAACTTTCAAAAAAACATACATTAAAATGAATAAAAACATATGACACAACTTGACATAGATGCTTATATTCTGTGAAATCTGGACAGTAAAATACACACACAGTGCTATATTCCTTCACCACAATCTACCATCTGCAACTAAATGCAGAAGGCCAGCTCATTGTAGAGACACCAGTGAACCCTAACATGCTTTAGTAAACAGGAGTTTCTTCCACTATTTCCAAAATAACAATAATTTGCCAAATTCCTTATCACGATAGGGAAGCTGTTCCATTCAAAAGGTCCACCAGTGGTAAAGGAATGATTACGCATTTCTAAAAATGATAACAGTCTGAGCAGCATAAATTTGTGAAAAAAGGAACAGAGCATAAACATTTCTTGTTGAACAATTTGAAACTTTATTAAGGATGAATAAATGCCCCTTAGGCAGGATGCTGAAAACATACAGTACAAAAAAAAAAGTGGGGATGGGGGGGGAACATGAATCGTGCTTACAGTTAAATGTTTTAGTTCTCACTGGTCTTGAGATCAGGAAGGTAACACTGCTTTGGGTGAATCGCTTCATAAAGGTGTTTTTAAAAAAATCCTAAGAAATACATAAACTCATAACCACTGAGCCCATCAGTTAGTTGTGCAGACCTCTTAGGAAAAGTATTATAATCCACCTCGCTTCCCCACCCCCAAGAAGTGTGGGAGTTCAGCTATTGCTCAAGAGTTCACTTGTGCTGGATTGTGAAGGAAGCCTCAGCTGGAAGAGTGGTACTGCAATGGCTCAGCTATGCAGGAGTAACAATGACTACAAAATGATGAAAGACGCAGAGTAGCTATGAATGAAGGCTTTTGCCATTGCAGTTGAATTGGAAGTTGCCAGATGCAAAACTGAATTTCTAGTTTGGACTAATGTGTTTGTCATCTAATTGACTTTGAGGTGGGAATGGCCAAATTGGACACATTCTCAAACTTAAAACACAGTTTTCTCTCAAAAGAAATGAAAGTAGAAACAGGGCAGTTCAAGTTGCTTGAATTATCTGGTAGTGCTACTTCTTTAACAGTAACAACAAACTTACAGTTTGTACTTGTGCAATATACAGAGAGTTGCTTAAGTGTATTTTACCCACAGTGGGGTCAAGATTTTCAAGTCTTTCTTAAAACTTGGTTAAAATACTTTACAGTCTTTTATTTGCAGGAAGTCTGGATAGAATTAGAAAGGTGGCATATGCTGTACCTGTAGTTTGATTAGGTTGCCTTGCAGCAGTCAAAAGAACTATAGAAAACATAAAAACCAAACTCTGCCACATGTGAGTGCATGAAACAAATCAGATCAAATCAATTCTTGTATTCCGCTAATATCCCCTTTCCAGTGCGGTTTACATTCTAGGTGAGACAAAAGCCGATAACAGTGTGAGGTATGAGAACAATTAGACCCTAGACCTGAATCCAGCAGAAAATCTGTGGCAATCCATAGGTGACCCTTGTGTGACTTGTATTTATTTGCAAAAGCTGGTCTAGAAAAAAATGTCAATAAATTGCACCAAATTACAAAAAATCAGGAAGATCAAATCCAACCAACCAAGTTAAACCTTAAACTCACTATAGTAAACTTGGGTTCAGAATAATTTATCTTTTTATATATATATATGTATGCACTTAAAAAAATGCTAAAGTGTTTTAAATTGTTTTAAATGTGCTCAGACCATACCGTTTACACCCATTATATCCCCAAGAGGAATATGTGGTGGTGTCACAATGGAACCATCATTGCACATATGATGTTCCACCTCCTAATATTTGTGTATGTACATACAGCTGCGCCCAAGTAGATCTTACTCACCAATATATGCGTATATCTATAATGCATATGTATAAGTCATGGACTATTCACATTAAATATTGTTAGACTTGAGCTCAAACCTCCGCCCATAAATTATGGTACATTCCATATAACCTTCTGATACATGGATAATAAAACATACAGTTCAACGTTTGTTTAAACCTAAAGGAGGAATATGTTAATTCATGACACCCTGATTTCTCTTCCCCCCACATATCTTACACAAACCAACCCACAATGTGATATACACACATATTCACATAATTATTTCACTTCCCTTGGGGTATATTGTGCTCGTGCTTGTGCTTCATTAAAATCACATATCATTCATCCATTCCAATCTTGCCATCAAAATAACATATTCCTCTTGGGGATATAATGGGTGTAAACGGTATGGTCTGAGCACATTTAAAACAATTTAAACACTTTAGCATTTTTTTAAATAAATTGCACCAGCCTACTGTGCGAAGTTGATAGACACTGATCCTTAGCAACTCAAGGCTGTTATTTCTCAAAGGGGCTTCCGCCAAGTATGTCATAGAATGTAAAGTCTGATGCAAGCGCAATCACGACTTTTCTTAATCCTAATTATTTTAAGTCTTTCTATAACTGCTCTTTCATGCTGAAATGGTAGCTTGTGTAGTGTAGATCAGTGAAACAAATTTCTATTTTAATACAGTTTAAATTGTAATTTTAGATACCAGAATGTGAAAAAAGCACAAGCGTGTGAAGACTTTTCAAGGCACCTCAAGATCACTAATGTGCGGGTGATCCTAGACCTACAACTGTAACTCTTAGATGCCCTAGACCTAGAAAGTGTGTCGTTAAGTCTTCCAGTGCACTTATTTAACAAGTCCTTTCTAGTAAGGGTAATAGCGGCAAAAAGTAAAAACCATTGACGTGTTGAGAATATACAGAACAGATTGATTTAAGCAGGGAAGAGAATGTTGTTAAGGAAAGTAACTGACATCAGAAAGAAACTGGTTAAATGTGACCTTTTGATTCTCCATTTGCAAGATGCAGGGACATTTTGGTGTAGCAGAGAACAGCGCAGAAGTTTATAAATAAAGATACTAAATATCTTTGAAAAGTCACCAAGCAAGCAACAAGAAACCACAATTTAAATAATGAAAGGTTTTACTGTATAAAATGCACAGTAAAATATGTTTGCTTTGTGAAACTTAAATCTATCTTCATCTTTAGCAATGTAGTAAATATCTGTTACAATTTTGATTTCTCTGAAATATGAAGATCTGTTTTTGGTGTAAGTGAATATAGTTGAAGGCCATGAAACTAGCAGACTATGCGGATGGAGTAGAAAATAACAAATGGGAAGGTATAGTGTTAACTGTAATCCAAATAAATGCACATGCAAAGAAAAGGGAAGTTATAGTAATCAGCGGAGAAGGGCTGCATTTTGTATTGTGATACTAAAACAGTGGGTCCTAATTGAGGTATCTTCCTTTGTGTGGGAGGGTGGAAGCTTTTCAAGTCGCAATCAGTGATTGGACAAAATTCTGCTTAAATTGTGGTAAAAGTATGTAAAGGGCCCTTTTACTAAGCTGTGTTAGGATGCACTGCCAAATCGGCAAGTGAAAAAAAGATTTTTCTTTTTTGGAGGGGCATGTCCAGGGCTGCGGAGAGAGGGCATTCCCACTTAATTCTTCATTGCCCCGGGTACAGAACCCCCCCCCCCAACAACTTAGATTGTGAGCCCTCAAGGGAGAGAGAAAGTACCTGCATATAGTGTGTACATTGCAGCCTATGTTTAGTAGCACTATAGACATGATTAGTACTAGTAGCGTTCCTGTGGAGTTAGCACAGCTACATTAGCATGGGCTAACTGATTAATAAGTGCTCATGTGGTCAATTTTTGTAATGGCTGCACGCTAATGTGCATTGCCATTAATACAAAAATTACAAAAAGGCCAATTTTACAGCTGTGGTAATGTTGCAGGAATTGATGCATGAATTACCCCTATTGTTAGCAGAATCTGTGGTACTTCAGGAGTCAAACAGCACACACCAGAATGAAGGAGAAATCTTCTTTATTTGCCAGCAAACAAAGTAGGACATCAGCTCTAGCTCTCTTCTCTTTCTTAGCTCTCTTTGTCTGGTGGCTTCTGTCTCAGCTCCTTTTCTTCTTCTGCTGTCTATCTTCCTTCAGCTCTCTTTCTTCTGTCTGTTCCTTCTGACATAAGCTGCTTCTGCTCCCACTTATATACCGTTCTATCTCCCTCCTAGCCCCCCTTACTCTCCAGATGGTAAAGAATAGATTGATCACCCTGCCTTGAATTAATTATTACCATACATATATTCCAAATATCAGTTACATAGGTTCCAGACATATCCTAAACTGACCTATGACCTGGGGCCCCTCACATTAGACAATATGGCACCAGAACTCCTGCATGTTCTTATTATGATTAATTTCTCAACTATAGCTTAAACTGGGTTCATTTAGGGGCTAATGGATATTCTCATATTCCTAGTCAACTTCATACTAACTGCTAACTGAACTCTGGCATTCATTAAGGGGTCAAGGGCCAGTCTTACTTAATAGCATACAGCTATAGTTTGTTATTTCTTTCAGAAAGCCCAGTCCTACATTTACCTATAATTAATCAAGGAGAAGAGAGTTGACTTCTCTTCACCTAGCCAGGACTGCAGCTAACTCAAACCATATGCTGACCTTTTCAACTACAGTCTTACTTAGAAAGTCAGACAAAGAGTTGGACAGACATTAGATTTAAAAAGGTATTCTACATATTAACTACACAGAATAAACATATTCTAATATCAAGAATCAGTATTCCTTATAAAACATATTCTAAATATCAAGAACTTTTAAAATCTAACTATTTTCTTCTAAACAGTATTTCAGCCTAATCTTAAAACAAACTGCCTGCTTGCCTCGTTCATATAGTATACAGATGTGCTAGCTAGCATTAGCAATCCATCACTCACAAGGGGTCAAAGAAAGTTTCTGTCTCTGACCTTTCTAACCTTTAGCTTAGCCAAAGCTAGACTTTCTAAGTAATTAAATCCAGCTGGCATTCCTTCACTTTACTTGCAAGGTGAAAAGTTGAAATAGTATTTCTTATATATCTATATAATTATGCCCACTGCCTCATTCCCCCCTTTGAGACTAAAATCAGCTTATGTAGAGATAAGTCTCACAACTCAAACTCTGGAGATTATAGTGATCCTAACTAGGAATAGGCTTGTGAATCACCATTACCCTACTTGTTAAGGTCCGACGGCATACTGCCGAAGCACATGAGGCCAGGAAACAAAACAACAACCCTGCTAAAACTAAGACTATTAGGGAAATAACAAAGGACGTATCCAGGAGGTCAATGACCACCACCAGGAGGTAAGGTCTAATCCTCCTCGGTAATCCTCCACATTAAGGCTGGCCAACTGTAGGACTTTATCCATAGCATGCCTAACTACATGCGTCCTATTTATGACAATAGTACAGCACTCTGAAGAATTTAGCACTGTGCAGAGGCCACCCTGGGCTGCAAAGAGATAGTCAAGACCCATACGGTTATACCGAGAAACTATACTTAATTCATTAATTTGATCCTGCAATGCATTGACTACCACGTTCAGCTCATGAACTAAACATGGAGTAGAGACTGAAGTCTCCGGGTAGCCATGCCTAGTTCAGTAATACCCGCTACCGGACCCCCAATTGGAATCCAGGCCGTGGCAGAAAGGGCTACAAGTCTCTTTTAGTCAGAGGATAAGTAGAGTTAATATACTGGAGGGCTAATTCAATCGCCTCATCCTCTGTGGCAACGGAGGAGGGTAAGGACAAGGCCTCTCGCTTAGAGCGGTGCGGGGATGGTGGCCTGAGGAGAGGAATAACTTAGGAAAATAATTCAGGTTACCAATACACAAAATCATATGTGGGGGGAAGAATCATGTGGAGGACATTATCACAGAGCCAGTAATGACCAAGGAGAGGGCGAGGAAAGTTCCCAATAAATGTTGGCACAGGATGGACATTAGGATGCCCATAATGCGAGCCCCTATCCCAGGGGGAACGAAGAAGAAATGGAGACTTTGTACACCATAGGTGCCAATCCCCAATTGTGACAGGCTGCTCATGTGCCATAAACCTTCATACCCCGGGGACTTATGAAAGTAGAAAATAGGCCGGGACACTATAGTCTTCTCAGTAGTACGGTTAGGAGCCAGATAATCACCTTGGTCATAATCTGCAGGTATGGTAGTAGGGCACATAGGAGTACCTGGAGAGACTACCCACACAGATTCCCCTTTTTCTGGGAGAACATTAGTATAGTTACAGGGAATGGGAAGAACAGTTGAGATGTTTCTTGTTAGACAAAACACTCCGGAAGCTGGATAGGGAGACGTAAAGACTGGCCTTAGAGAAGATTCAGAGGGGGAGGTAGCATTATAAAAGGACCACCAAGTATAATCCTGGCTCCAAGGGCCTGAACTTGAAAAGTAGGGAGGTATAAGAGCTGGGAGCTGCACAGGGACAGGTACAGCTGGGACATCTGTAGTATAAGGAGAAAATCGGGAACACACAATACAAGGGGAAGTAATCTTTGCCTGGCTATTAGTTCCTGGACAGAGTGTAACCAAAGGTTGGAGCGAGTTGGGGTATTAGGAACAAGGAGGCAAGGAGTAGAAAACAACAAAAGCATCCAAACTACTAACATTTTCTTTCTTCCTAATCTAAAACAAATACAGCAAACTAATTAAGCAATAATATTTCAACAGTCTGTGCTAATCACAGATTACTCTAATATAATGCTCTCAGTCTTTGAGTTCTTATACCAGTTGGGATAGACCCTCAACTGACAAGGATCAAGCTCTCAAATTCCAAGAAAGCCAGAATCAGGGCAAGAAAGAGTCTCAGTGTGAAGCCGAAGTTCAGCAGCTCCTGCAGTATGCAGTTGACCCTTCTTTTCAGCTAGTAGATTCTTTGGTTCGGGTCAAGCGCAACTTCAATGGCTCCGCTGGATCACTTTCTGCTCTCCACTGTTTAGGCTCCGTCTGATCCATGCTGGGCACAGTCTGGTCAGCAGACTTGATTCGAGACCAATGGACCCATGGAGTTATCTCTGCGACCTTCACAGCTGTAGGGGTAGAAAGCAAAACAGTAAAAGGTCCTTTCCATCGGGGCCCCAGAGGCTGGAGCCTCCAGTCTTTCACCCAAACTCCATCCCCTGGCAGGAAGGAATGTACCTGAGCCTGGAAGGGGACAGGGTTTATTTCTCTCACATAAGACTGAAGCTCAGAAATTATCCTGCCCAAGAGGGCTACCTGCTCCTGCACCTGGGCAGACCCTAAAGTCCCTATGTCTCCCTTAATTCCCTGCAAAATAGCTGGGGGCTTCCCATACACAATTTCAAAGGGAGAGAGGGCTGTTCCTTTAGTTGGGGTGCATCGGAGGCGGAAGAGGGATAGTGGTAGTGCCTGTGGCCATTTCAGTTGGGTTTCCTGACAAATCTTTGCTAGGCTATTTTTCAAGGTTCTGTTTGCCCGCTCAACCTGCCCTGAACTCTGGGGACGATAGGCACAATGCAATTTCCAGGTAATGCGCAATGCGCGGGACAGGGCCTGAAGTGTAGCTTCAACAAAGGCGGGACCATTATCTGAACCTATGGCAAGGGGCAGTCCATACCTGGGGATGACATCCCTAAGGAGGGCTCGAGCTACTTCTGTGGCTTTCTCAGTGACTGTAGGATATGCTTCCACCCACCCAGAAAAGGTACAGACCATGACCAAGAGGTATCGGAGCCTACCGCTCCTGGGCATTTCTGTGAAGTCTATAACTAGAGACTCAAAGGGTGTTAGTCCTCTAGACTGAACTCCTGGTGGAATTCGGGGTCCCTGACGAGCATTATTCTGGGCACAGAGAGTACATCGGGCAGAGGCAGTGGCAACCAGACTATCCAATCCTTCCAAGACCACTACTCGACTGAGTAGGCGGGCTAGTGCTGTTTTCCCTAAGTGTGATAGGTCATGAGCTTGAGATACTACAGGCCAAGCTAGGTGGCGTGGCACCAGAACTCTGGTATCAGGGAGATGTAACCAGCCATCAGGTCTCCTTACTGCACCTTCCTCTTGAGCCCATTTCTCTTCCGTTTGGGTGTACATAGGCGTCCATTCTTGCAGTCGAATTTGGAACAGGGGAGTCACAGTACTTGCTGAGGGTCCTCGAGCAGCTTCCTTGGCCACCCGATCAGCATGGCGATTCCCTCGGGCCACTGGAGTATCTATCCTTTGGTGTCCCCTACAGTGAATGACAGCTACCTTCTTAGGGGCCCAAACAGCCTCTAGCAGCTGAAGTATTTCAGGTCCATACTTAACAGGTTGGCCTGTGGCATTTATGAGTCCCTTTTCCTTATACAAAGCTCCATGAGCATGTAGAGTTGTGAAGGCATACTTGGAATCAGTATAAATGTTGGTCACCAGTCCTGCTGCTAGCTCCAGAGCTCGTATGAGGGCCACAAGTTCTGCTTTCTGGGCTGAAGTTCCTTGGGGCAGGGCTCTTGCTTCTATCACCTTGTCCTCTGTCACCACAGCATAGCCTGCCAATCGCTTGGAGTTCTCCACGTAACTGCTTCCATCTGTGAAATAAATTACATCTGGGTCCCTCCACGGAACATCTTTAAGATCTGGTCGACTGGAGTACACTTCATCCATGGTTTGGATACAATCATGATCCGGTGGTCCCTCAGATGCTGGCAAAAGAGTGGCGGGATTGAATGTAGCCACTGTTTCCAGGTGTATCCGTGGATTCTCACACAAACTGGCTTGGTACTTAACCATACGGTTATTTGTAAACCAGTGGTTGCCCTTATACTCCATGAGGGTGAGAACTGCATGGGGGACTTTGACAACTAGTTCTTGCCCCAAGGTCAACTTATCAGCTTCCTGGACCAGTAAGGCTGTTGCTGCAATGGCCCTCATGCAGGCTGGCCATCCTTTAGCCACTCCATCCAGCTGTTTAGACAGGTATGCAACAGGCCTCTGCCAGGATCCCATCATCTGGGTCAGCACACCCAGAGCAACCCCCTGTCGCTCGTGGACATACAATGAGAAAGGTTTCTCCACATCAGGAAGGCCTAACGCAGGGGCTTGGAGTAGGGCTTTCTTTATGGCAATGAAGGATTGTTGAGCAGTAGGTCCCCATTCAAATGGTTCCTTTTCACCCCCCTTTGTGGCCTGGTAAAGGGGTTTCGCCATCAATGCAAAATTTGGAATCCAAATTCTGCAGAATCCGGCTGCTCCCAGAAATTCCCTAACTTCCCTTCTGGACTTGGGTTGGGGAATTGCAGCAACTGCTTGCTTCCTACTGACATCCAGTCTCCGACTTCCCTGGGAAATGCAAAAGCTCAGATACTTCACTTCTGACTGACAGAGTTGGGCCTTTGAGCGTGAGACCTTATAGCCTGCATCCAAGAGTAGCTCCAGCAATTCTCTGGTAGCCTCAAAACACTCTTCCTGGGTCACTGCTGCAATCAGGAGGTCATCTACATACTGGAGTAAAACTCGCTTGGAAGGCTCAGATTTAAAAGTCTTAAGGTCTTGCCCTAGGGCAGTCCCAAAAATGGTGGGGGAGTTCTTGAACCCCTGTGGCAGGCGGGTCCATGTATACTGAAGCTTCCTTCCTGTTACTGGGTTTTCCCATTGAAAGGCGAAAAGCAGTTGACTGGCGGGGGCCACCCGAATACAAAAGAAGGCATCTTTTAAGTCTAGTGTCGTGAAATGGGTAGCTCCAGAAGGTATCAATCCCAGCAGGACATATGGATTAGGCACTACAGGGTGTAATGAAATAGTGGATTTGTTGACCACTCGTAAGTCTTGGACTGGCCGGTAGTCCTCAGTCCCTGGCTTCTGGACTGGCAACAGTGGCGTATTCCATGGAGACTGGCAAGGATGAATAATTCCATGGGATAACAGACGATTCAGGTGTGCTTGAATCCCTTCCAGAGCCTTTCGGGGAATTGGGTATTGGCGAAGATGGATTGGCCGGGCACTTGGAAGTAAGTCTACATGAACAGGAGGAATATTTCGGGCCAACCCTGGGGGATTATCTTCTGCCCATACCCCACTGACCTGAAAGCTGTCTGCCAGGGGTAGGTCAACTTGGCCATGCGACTGATGCAGCCGCCATTCTTCTTCAAGGGGGCAGCAGAAACTCAATATACCCTTAGGGCTGGATGTCGGGGGCCGAAAGGAGACTGAAGTCTGGCCATCAGAGTCAAAGGAAATTTGGGCCCTAAGCTTGGACAGCAGGTCTCGACCTAACAAAGGGATTGGACAGTCTGGCATATACAGGAATTCATGAGTGACTGTGTGTGAGCCTAATTGGCATCTACGGGTCGTCAGGAAGGGCCTCCGGTTCTGCACCCCCGTGGCTCCCACAACTCGGACAGTTTTTCCAGACACAGGCGCTAATCGCTCCGTCACAACAGAATGTTCAGCTCCTGTATCAATCATGAATGGAATTGAGCGGCTCCCTATAGTTAACTTGACCATAGGTTCCTGGGAGCCCAATTTGTAGGAACCCGGTCTGTCCTATTCATCCCATTCTGCCATCTCGGCTATCCCAATGATGTCAGATTCAGGAGGCTCATACCTTCCCTCTCGAACTCGGCCTCGGCTTCCTCGATCTCCTGGTCCCCTTCTCAGTCCCTGGCGCCTCTGGGGGCATTCATCTTTCCAGTGCCCTCTTTCCTTACAGTAGGCACACTGATCCCTCTCCAATCTTGGTCTGGGATTCTCCCCTCGTGGCCAGGATTGATTGAAGGAATCTCGGGGCCTGGCTGGTGGTCCGGGGTCCCACTTTGGCTTCCCATTAGCTAGAGGTCGACCTCGGTTAAGGGTGGAATTAGTAATGGCTGCCGCTAAAAGGTCGGCCTTCTTCTGCATCTTCCGGTCAGCCTCTCGGCGCACCTCCTGATCCCTATTAATGAAAACCTTGGTTGCGATCTCAATTAGCTGGGTGGTATTCATCCCTGCGAATCCCTCCTGACGCTGCAACTTCTTCCGGATATCTGGCATACTCTGAGCCACCAATGCACTATTCACCATTCTCTGGTTTTCTAGTGCTTCAGGGTCAAAGGGGGTGTATGTTCTGTAGGCTTCAATTAGTCGCTCTAAAAAGGCCCCAGGGGATTCAGTTGCCCCTTGGAGAATTTCAGAGACCTTTGCCAAATTAATGGGCCTCTTTATGCCTTTCCTCATACCTTCCAGCAAGTCCCGGCAATAGCCAGACAACAGTTCATAGTGCTGCCCATTATTTGGATCCCAAACTGGAGCTGCGCGAGGAAACCGAGTTCTAACCCATTGCTCTGGGTCCTGTGTCCCCTCGGGGACACGCGCTCGCGTGATGGCCTTAGCATTTTGTAAAATCTTCCGCCTCTCCTCAGTTGTGAAGAGGGTCAGGAGAAGTTGTTGACAATCAGTCCAGGTTGGGTTATGGGTGGCCATAATGCTAGCCACTAGGTCCACCACTGCCTGAGGCTTTTCAGTATAAGAGGGGTAATGCGTCTTCCAATTCAGGAGATCGGTGGTTGTGAAGGGTACATACTGATAGGCTTGTGCCTGTATAACCTGACCCTCATTATTAGGATCCGGTCGAGTGGTAGTTACCTGACGGAGGGGCAGAACTCTCGAGGAGGTAGGAATGGAACCTGAGGTAGAGCTAGGAGCTACCCTCCTATCATGCTCAAAGGTGATTGCAGCAGGTCTAACCCATTCAGTGGAGGTGTGTTGAAACCCTGAGGGATGGGGAGGGGTACTCATAGACTGAGAGGTGGTCACAGGTGATTCAGTCCATTGAAAGGGATGCCGGGCCCCTGATGAGTGGGTAGGGGTACTAGAGGGAGAAGCTGGGCTGTCGGGAGTTGAGGAGTCAGGGAGTGGAGCCCAAAGCGGGTCTTTGGAGGTTAACAGGGGAGGATGTGGCACAGAAGGGTAGAGGCTGGGTGAAAAGTCCAACCTAGGGTGTGGCGGGATTTGCACAGAAGGGGAGGAACTATCCGGAGAAGCCTGTACTGGAGAGGCTTGGGCTGGACGGCGTGGATCTCTGGGGGTGGCACGGAACCCCAACAATGGGCCATAAGGTGGTGGCTCAAGATCTGAGGGGTCATCAGAAAGTATGGGTTTTTCCAACAGGGTAGGGGCGGAAGCCACCGATTGGGTGGTAGGCTTCCTGGGGCTCTTTCCTTCTTCCAGTTTAGATTTTCTAATCTTTCTTTGAACGCGGCCCAACATGAATTTTACTGGGGATCCCATATAAGTTTTCAACCAAGAGGGAGGGTCAGTCACAAGGCTGTCCCAGGAATCTATATAGGGGAGTTGTTCAAGATATTCTGGTTCTCCTACAACTATGCTGTAGACCTTCCGGATTACTTCAATATCTAAGCTGCCACTAGGGGGCCACCCCACTCCCATAGATGGCCACTCAACTTCACACAAGGTTCTTAGAGTACTTGAGCTTAAAGTCTGTCCATAATCATTAATTAAAAATCCTTTTTTGAAATTCTTAAGCATACAATCTAGGGGAGTATCAATTTGTCTAGACGATTTCCCTCCCATAATGCTTACAGTTACAACACACAAAGAGGGAGGGAATTTTTGAGAGTGCAGTAAGGGGTCCCCACTCTCGAGACACTAGGTAGACAGACAACAATCGCTTCCTTCCGTCGCTGGCCAATTGAACTCGCGTTAATTGGAAACGCAGCTATAAGAAGTCCGCACTCATTAACATTCAAGCATCCCACTCATTCAGTACAGAAAATCCCACCCAACAATTTCAAATTTCTCAGATACAGATAAGCTCAGGCGGTTTTGCTACTAATCTCCACTAGACTAGAAGCTACTAAGGCCTTCGCTGAGAGTTGATCAGACTCCCCTTCCCTCAATTTATGAGGGGCTGGTTTACAGTTTCCTAGCTAGGATTACAATACAGAATACATACCCGGCAAATGTTCCTCAGTCAGTTGGGTGCCGGTTCAGGATCCCACCGCTGCCACCAGGAATTGATGCATGAATTACCCCTATTGTTAGCAGAATCTGTGGTACTTCAGGAGTCAAACAGCACACACCAGAATGAAGGAGAAATCTTCTTTATTTGCCAGCAAACAAAGTAGGACATCAGCTCTAGCTCTCTTCTCTTTCTTAGCTCTCTTTGTCTGGTGGCTTCTGTCTCAGCTCCTTTTCTTCTTCTGCTGTCTGTCTTCCTTCAGCTCTCTTTCTTCTGTCTGTTCCTTCTGACGTAAGCTGCTTCTGCTCTCACTTATATACCGTTCTATCTCCCTCCTAGCCCCCCTTACTCTCCAGATGGTAAAGAATAGATTGATCACCCTGCCTTGAATTAATTATTACCATACATATATTCCAAATATCAGTTACATAGGTTCCAGACATATCCTAAACTGACCTATGACCTGGGGCCCCTCACATTAGACAATATGGCACCAGAACTCCTGCATGTTCTTATTATGATTAATTTCTCAACTATAGCTTAAACTGGGTTCATTTAGGGGCTAATGGATATTCTCATATTCCTAGTCAACTTCATACTAACTGCTAACTGAACTCTGGCATTCATTAAGGGGTCAAGGGCCAGTCTTACTTAATAGCATACAGCTATAGTTTGTTATTTCTTTCAGAAAGCCCAGTCCTACATTTACCTATAATTAATCAAGGAGAAGAGAGTTGACTTCTCTTTCACCTAGCCAGGACTGCAGCTAACTCAAACCATATGCTGACCTTTTCAACTACAGTCTTACTTAGAAAGTCAGACAAAGAGTTGGACAGACATTAGATTTAAAAAGGTATTCTACATATTAACTACACAGAATAAACATATTCTAAATATCAAGAATCAGTATTCCTTATAAAACATATTCTAAATATCAAGAACTTCTAAAATCTAACTATTTTCTTCTAAACAGTATTTCAGCCTAATCTTAAAACAAACTGCCTGCTTGCCTCGTTCATAATAGTATACAGATGTGCTAGCTAGCATTAGCAATCCATCACTCACAAGGGGTCAAAGAAAGTTTCTGCCTCTGACCTTTCTAACCTTTAGCTTAGCCAAAGCTAGACTTTCTAAGTAATTAAATCCAGCTGGCATTCCTTCACTTTACTTGCAAGGTGAAAAGTTGAAATAGTATTTCTTATGTATCTATATAATTATGCCCACTGCCTCAGTAAAAATGACC
This sequence comes from Microcaecilia unicolor, assembly GCF_901765095.1. NCBI lineage: Eukaryota > Metazoa > Chordata > Amphibia > Gymnophiona > Siphonopidae > Microcaecilia > Microcaecilia unicolor. Next base: position 527,177,677 of record NC_044031.1, read on the forward strand.
TTAATAACAGAGAGAGCCCGTGTAAGGGTGTACGAAGGCCACTTTTTACCGCAGTTTAGTAAAAGTGTCCCTAAGCTTAGGGACATGGGTATGAAGATGAAGCATGGATGGTCTTTTTTTATTCTCTTGTTTCTTGCTCAAGAAATTCTGATCTTCAGTCTTTAAATTGCATATCTGTTTATTTCCTTAGATACATCTCTCTGATCATTCTTATCTGTCCTTTCTCTGAAATCTGTGGCCTGGGAAAACCATCTCTCTTTTTTCCGTCTACTTTTCCAAACTACTGTAAAGTAAGTTCTCTTCTCTTTGTCTTCTGCAGCTTTCATGATTGCTGGGCTTTTTCTTTACAGTCAGAGCAGTGGTTCTCAACCGATGTGTTGTTGGCCAGGAACACAAAAAGAACAGCAGCTGCAGTGGTGTGCCACCACTGGTTTTGTTTTCTCTCTCATCTGTTCCCTGCCTCTTCCCACACTTACATAGTAACATAGTAGATGACGGCAGAAAAAGACCTGCATGGTCCATCCAGTCTGCCCAACAAGATAAACTCATATGTGTATACCTTACCTTGATTTGTACCTGCCTTTTTCAGGGCACAGACCGTACAAGTCTACCCAGCAGTATTTCCCGCCTCCCAACCACCAACCTCTCTTCCCCCACCTGCTCCGCCACCCAATTTTGGCTAAGCTTCTTCCTCCCTCAGACCCCCCTCCTTTCACCTTCCCCTCCTCTCGCCTCCATCTCTTTCAATTCTTTGCTGGCAGCAGTAATTTGCTGCCGAGGCCAATCTGGAGCCTTTCCTCAGTCAGGTTCCGTGCATAAACAGGAAGTTGCATCAGAGGGGCGGGACCTGATTGATGAAAGGCTCTGGGTCGGCCCAGGCAGCAAGTTACTGCTGCAGGCAAAGAAAAGATTTGAAAAATCTGGAGGTGAGAAGAGGGGGGCTGAGGGGAGGACAAAGGAAGAGGTGCTGAACTTGCTGAGGAAGAGGTGGTAAGTTGAGGGGGAGCAGAGACTTAAGGAAGAAGTGCCAAGCTGCTCTCAGAGTTGCTGCCTTGCTGAACACTGAAGCTGCACATTTTTTTTTGGGAGGGGGGGGAGAGGGGACAGGGAGCTGCTGGGCCACGGAGGTGGAGGGGAAACGTGAGGGAGCAGGGAACTGCTGTGTACCATAGGGGTAGATTTAAATATTTTAAATTTAAATGCTTTACTTTTTGTCTATTAGATTGTAAGCTCTTTGAGCAGGGACTGTCTTTCTTCTGTGTTTGTACAGCGCTGCGTACACTTTGTAGCGCTCTAGAAATGTTAAATAGTAGTAATAGTAGTAGTAGTAGAGGGGAAAGGGAGAGCTGATAGGGAGTTGCTGCACCATAGGGGTGGAAGAGAAGGTAGAGCGGATAGGGAATTGCTGTGCTATGAGAGTGTAGAGGAGAGAGAGAGAGTAGTGGGAAGATGCTGGGCTACAAATGTGGGTGGAGAAAGAGAGGGGAGATGCTGGGTTACAAGGGTGCAAGAAGGGGAGAGGGAAGATACTGAGCATGGTAGATCCATGTGGGAGAGACCATAGGGTTCTCAAGGAGATAAGTGAGAAGAAGATGGTGACTCAGAGGGTAGAAGTGTAGAAATGGGGGGTGGGTGAAAAGGAAAGGTATAGGAGGGAAGGGGTGAGAGGAGGAGATGGAAGTTGAAACGTAGATGGAGGACTGAAGAGTGAGAAAGTGAAATCTAAGTGGGCAGACAGAAGAAAGAGAGAGAGGACATACATCAGAGATTGTTAAATCGTTTGTTGATTTAAAGTTACTTGAAACTAAATTTATTGCAGGGCATGAATTTGCTGTTTTTCGGTTAAATGATGGCGCTACTAATTTTTCTAATTAAAATGCTTTTTTTTTTTTTTTAATGTATCGCCTTCCAGGTTTGTGGTCAAAAATACAACAAAAACTGTTTAATATAGTTTCTTATTCCTCTTCTTGTTTTTCGAGACTAATTTTGCTGGGTGATTTTGAAACCAGATTTAGACTATGATACAGATAACAATGCACAGCAACTAAAAACCTTTTTGACCTTGCTGCAGTTATGTAATTTCACATCAGTTCAGACCCATATTAATAGGTCATTCTCCAGACCTTATAGTTTCCAGTCCTCCTTATGTTATATCAAATGCCATTTGACAATCGGTTTTGTGGTGTGATCACGCTTTGTTGACTTTTAATTTAAATATTCCTATGTCTGAGGAATGCTATATCCCCGAGGGCCCCTTTTATTAAGCTGCGGAAAAAGGGGCCCTGCTCTAGCGGCAGTGCGAGGTTTTTTTTGTCGTGTGCAGAGTCCCCTTTTACTGCAGCGGGTAAAAAGGTGAAAAAAAAAGAAATGGTCCTGCGGTAAGTTCGCATTTGCCGTGCAGCCATATCGGAGTGAGCACTTACCACCACCCACTGAGGTGGCGTTAAGGGCTCCTGCTCTAACCTGTTGCTAACTTGCACTGCCTGATTACTGCCTGGTAACTCCTGAACTAGAAAACATACCTGATTTTCTGTAGCCCTGGAAATGGTACGCACTAGGGGTGGAACTACTGATTACACCTGCGTTGTTCTGGTGGTAGTTCCAGGTTGTCGCCCGGCACCTTTTAGTAAAAGGGCCACTAAATTTGAACCTATATCAACTAGAGGAAAGATAGAAAAAGAATTGTTTTGGCAGTCTGTTTCTGATACTTTTATACAACTTGTCTGATCCGAGTCATGTGTTGTCTAAACTAGGATTGTTCTGTTGTTGGAGTATTAGACAGGATCGTGCCTTTGAAGGAAAGGACTGAAGTTATTAGAAAATATGCTCCTGGGTATGATAATGCTTTCTTAAAAATGAAACAGGAATGTCGCCACTTAGAAAGAACGTGGCGGAAGTCTAATAATGAGGATATTAAGCAGTCTTGGAAATCTGTTATGGTACAATATAAGTTTAATTTGATTAAATCAAAAAGATCTTATTATGTTAATATAGAATCTTCTGTTTTGACTTTGAAGGTACTTTTTCAGATAATTAACAAATTAATCTGTCCCCCTAAACCAAGTGATACTGTTATATCTACACAGCAGGATACTCGCAATCTGTTGCTGACTTTTTCTTTTTTAAAGTTGATAACATCAGTATAGAATTTTAAAAAGATGGAATTTTTCACCTTCCTCTGTGCATAAACATATTTTTGTATATCAATTTTGGTCATTTGTTGGTTTAATGTTACGTGATGAAATTACATCATTAGTCCATAAACTTTCTTCTCCGAGGACAAGCAGGCTGCTTGTTCTCACTGATGGGTTGACGTCCTCGGCAGCCCCCTCCATCGGAAAGTTTACTAGCAAAGGCCTTTGCTAGTCCTCGCGCGCCCATGCGCACCGCGCATGCGCGGCCGTCTTCCCGCCCGAAACCGGCTCGAGCCGGCCAGTCTTCTTTCGTCCGCGCTCGGTACGGTCGTGTTACGCCGTTCGTGCCCCAGAGAGTCGACCTCGCGCGTCCTTTTCGACGTGTTTTTTTGCTGTTTTTTCCTTGAAAAAGTTCGGGAAGCGCTCCGGTAGTGTTCCGGAAGACCCTTTCGGGTTTTCTGCCCTTCCCGTATTTCTCAGTTTTTGCCCCGTAAGTTTTCTTTCGTTGTCGGGGTAGGCCTCTTTTGGCCTCGGTCGAGATTTTTCTCCCTCTAAATTTTGGTGCTTCAATTTTCGCCATTTCGGCTTTTGATTTCGCCGGCGTGATTTTTCCGCCCATGACATCGAAGCCTTCCAGCGGCTTCAAGAAGTGCACCCAGTGCGCCCGGGTAATCTCGCTCACTGATAGGCACTCTGCGTGTCTTCAGTGTCTAGGGGCCCAGCACCGCCCTCAGAACTGCAGTCTGTGTTCCCTGTTACAAAGGCGGACTCAGGTAGCGAGATTAGCCCAGTGGAACGTTTTGTTCTCGGGCTCTTCGTCGGCATCGGCACCGGAGGCATCGAGTGCATCGACGTCGTCAGCGTCCGGACCATCTTCCTTGGCTGCCGCTCCATCGACTGCATCGAGGCATCGGACCTCTGCATCGGCGCCGAGGCATCGGGCGACTGCATCGACGTCGGTGGTACCGAGACTTCGTCTGCTGATGTCGTCGGACGGAGGTGCATCGTCAGGAGTGCAGGTGAGGGCTGTCCATTCCCCTGCTGGTGGCGGTGAGCCTTCGGGTGGGTCTCCTCCTACCCTGAGGGCTCCTGCGGTACAGCCCCCCCGGGATCGACCCTCTTCGGTCTCGGCCCCGAGGAAGCGACGGATGGATTCTACGTCCTCCTCGTCGGTGCCGGGGAGCTCCGGTGACATGCTTCGGAAGAAGTCGAAGAAGCATCGACACCGGTCTCCTCCCCATGTCGGCACCGAGAGCTCTGGGTCGCCGAGGGATTCGGCACCCAGCAGGCATCGGCACCGAGAGGACCGCTCACCCTCTGTTCAGGAGGTGTCGATGCGCTCCACTCTGGACAGCCCGGAACAGCCTCCTCGCCCGGAACAGGTTCTGACGTCGATGCCTGCATCGACCTCTCAGCCTTTCTCTGCAGCCGCTCTAAACGAGAGCCTCCGGGCCGTTCTCCCAGAGATTCTGGGAGAGCTGTTGCGCCCTACCCCTCCGGTACCGGCGGTGCTTGCGCCTCCGGTACCGTCGAGCGTGGCGCCGGCTGGCCCATCGCCCAGGTTGAGGTCCCCGACGTCGGTACCGCGTGCGGTGCCGACAGCGGCCACCTCCCAGGAAGGCTCCCCGACTACGTCGGCGGAGGGAGCTTCGCCGATGCGGGCGAGGGAGTCTACCTCTCGACGCCCCCACCGTGGACGGGGTTCCACCGAGTCGAGCAGGGCGAGGTTGGAGACGCAGGTTCGTGAACTTGTGTCTGACACCGACGGTGAGGCCTCGTGGGAGGAAGAGGAGGACCCCAGATATTTCTCTGACGAGGAGTCTGAGGGTCTTCCTTCTGATCCCACTCCCTCTCCTGAGAGACAGCTTTCTCCTCCCGAGAGCCTGTCTTTTGCTTCCTTTGTCCGGGAGATGTCTACGGCCATCCCCTTCCCGGTGGTTGTGGAGGACGAGCCCAGGGCTGAAATGTTTGAGCTCCTGGACTATCCTTCTCCACCTAAGGAAGCGTCCACTGTTCCCTTGCACCATGTCCTGAAAAAGACATTGCTTGCGAACTGGACCAAGCCACTAAGTAATCCCCACATTCCCAAGAAGATTGAGTCCCAGTACCGGATCCATGGGGACCCAGAGCTGATGCGCACTCAGTTGCCTCATGACTCTGGAGTTATGGATCTGGCCCTAAAGAAGGTTAAGAGTTCTAGGGAGCATGCTTCGGCGCCCCCGGGCAAAGACCCTAGAACCTTAGACTCCTTTGGGAGGAAGGCCTACCATTCTTCTATGCTCGTGGCCAAGATCCAGTCTTACCAGCTCTACACGAGCATACACATGCGGAATAATGTGCGGCAGTTGGCGGGCTTGGTTGATGCTCTTCCCCCTGAGCAAGCCAAGCCTTTTCAGGAGGTGGTCAGGCAGCTGAAGGCGTGCAGAAAATTCCTGGCCAGAGGAGTTTATGACACTTTCGATGTTGCGTCCAGGGCCGCTGCTCAAGGTGTGGTGATGCGCAGGCTCTCATGGCTGCGTGCCGCCGACCTGGAGAATAGACTCCAGCAGCGGATTGCGGACTCGCCTTGCCGTGCGGACAACATTTTTGGAGAAAAAGTCGAGCAGGTGGTAGAGTCTCTCCACCAGCGGGACACCGCATTCGACAAGTTCTCCCGCCGGCAGCCTTCAGCCTCTACCTCTACAGGTAGACGATTTTTCGGGGGAAGGAAGACTGGTCCCTATGCTTCTGGTAAGCGTAGGTACAATCCTCCTTCCCGACAGCCTGCGGCCCAGGCTAAGCCCCAGCGCGCTCGCTCTCGTCAGCAGCGTGCGCCTCAGCAAGGCCCCGCGGCTCCCCAGCAAAAGCAAGGGGCGAGCTTTTGACTGGCTCCAGCAGAGCATAGCCGACATCCAAGTGTCAGTGCCGGGCGACCTGCCGGTCGGGGGGAGGTTGAAAGCTTTTCACCAAAGGTGGCCTCTCATAACCTCCGATCAGTGGGTTCTCCAAATAGTCCGGCAGGGATACACCCTCAATTTGGCCTCAAAACCTCCAAATTGTCCACCGGGAGCTCAGTCTTACAGCTTCCAGCACAAGCAGGTACTTGCAGAGGAACTCTCCGCCCTTCTCAGCGCCAATGCGGTCGAGCCCGTGCCATCCGGGCAAGAAGGGCTGGGATTCTATTCCAGGTACTTCCTTGTGGAAAAGAAAACAGGGGGGATGCGTCCCATCCTAGACCTAAGGGCCCTGAACAAATATCTCGTAAAAGAAAAGTTCAGGATGCTTTCCCTGGGCACCCTTCTCCCCATGATTCAGCAAAACGATTGGCTATGCTCTCTGGACTTGAAGGATGCCTACACACACATCCCGATACTGCCAGCTCACAGACAGTATCTGCGATTTCAGTTGGACACACGCCACTTCCAGTACTGTGTGCTACCCTTTGGGCTCGCCTCTGCGCCCAGGGTGTTCACAAAGTGCCTAGCTGTGGTAGCAGCGGCACTTCGCAGGCTGGGGGTGCACGTGTTCCCATATCTCGACGATTGGCTGGTGAAGAACACATCCGAGGCAGGAGCCCTGCAGTCCATGCAGATGACTATTCGCCTCCTGGAGCTACTGGGGTTTGTGATAAATTACCCAAAGTCCCATCTTCTCCCAGTGCAGAAACTCGAATTCATAGGAGCCCTGCTGGATTCTCGGACAGCTCGCGCCTATCTTCCAGAGGCGAGAGCCAACAACTTGTTGTCCCTCGTCTCGCGGGTGCGTGCGTCCCAGCAGATCACAGCTCGGCAGATGTTGAGATTGCTGGGCCACATGGCCTCCACAGTTCATGTGACTCCCATGGCCCGCCTCCACATGAGATCTGCTCAATGGACCCTAGCCTCCCAGTGGTATCAGGCCGCTGGGGGTCTAGAGGACGTGATCCACCTGTCCACGAGTTTTCTCAAATCCCTGTATTGGTGGACGATTTGCTCCAATTTGACTCTGGGACGTCCCTTCCAAATTCCTCAGCCACAAAAAGTGCTGACCACGGATGCGTCTCTCCTGGGATGGGGAGCTCATGTCGATGGGCTTCACACCCAAGGAAATTGGTCCCTCCAAGAACGCGATCTACAGATCAATCTTCTGGAGTTGCGAGTGATCTGGAACGCTCTGAAGGCTTTCAGAGATCGGCTGTCCCACCAAATTATCCAAATTCAGACAGACAACCAGGTTGCCATGTACTATGTCAACAAGCAGGGGGGCACCGGATCTCGCCCCCTGTGTCAGGAAGCCGTCAGCATGTGGCTCTGGGCCCGCCGTCTCGGCATGGTGCTCCAAGCCACATATCTGGCAGGCGTAAACAACAGTCTGGCCAACAGACTGAGCCGGATTATGCAACCTCACGAGTGGTCGCTCAACTCCCGAGTGGTGCGCCAGATCTTCCAAGCGTGGGGCACCCCCTTGGTGGATCTCTTCGCATCTCGAGTGAACCACAAAGTCCCTCAGTTCTGTTCCAGGCTTCAAGCCCCCGGCAGACTAGCATCGGATGCCTTCCTCCTGGATTGGGGGGAGGGCCTGCTGTATGCTTATCCTCCCATCCCTCTGGTGGGGAGGACTTTGTTGAAACTCAAGCAAGACCGAGGCACCATGATTCTGATTGCTCCTTTTTGGCCGCGTCAGATCTGGTTCCCCCTTCTTCTGGAGTTATCCTCCGAAGAACCGTGGAGATTGGAGTGTTTTCCGACCCTCATCACACAGGACGAGGGGGCGCTTCTGCATCCCAACCTCCAGTCTCTGGCTCTCACGGCCTGGATGTTGAGGGCGTAGACTTTGCCTCTTTGGGTCTGTCAGAGGGTGTCTCCCGCATCTTGCTTGCTTCCAGGAAAGACTCCACTAAGAGAAGTTACTTCTTCCATTGGAGGAGGTTTGCCGTCTGGTGTGACAGCAAGGCCCTAGATCCTCGCTCTTGTCCTACACAGACCCTGCTTGAATACCTTCTGCACTTGTCTGAGTCTGGTCTCAAGACCAACTCTGTAAGGGTTCACCTTAGTGCAATCAGTGCATACCATTACCGTGTGGAAGGTAAGCCGATCTCAGGACAGCCTTTAGTTGTTCGCTTCATGAGAGGTTTGCTTTTGTCAAAGCCCCCTGTCAAGCCTCCTACAGTGTCATGGGTTCTCAATGTCGTTCTCACCCAGCTGATGAAACCTCCTTTGAGCCACTGAATTCCTGCCATCTGAAGTACTTGACCTGGAAGGTCATTTTCTTGGTGGCAGTTACTTCAGCTCGTAGAGTCAGTGAGCTTCAGGCCCTGGTAGCCCAGGCCCCGTACACCAAATTTCATCATAACAGAGTAGTCCTCCGCACTCACCCTAAGTTCCTGCCAAAGGTTGTGTCGGAGTTCCATCTGAACCAGTCAATTGTCTTGCCAACATTTTTTCCCCGTCCTCATTCCTGCCCTGCTGAACGTCAGCTGCACACATTGGACTGCAAGAGAGCATTGGCCTTCTACCTGGAGCGGACACAGCCCACCAGACAGTCCGCCCAATTGTTTGTTTCTTTTGACCCCAATAGGAGGGGAGTGGCTGTAGGGAAACGCACCATATCCAATTGGCTAGCAGATTGCATTTCCTTCACTTACGCCCAGGCGGGGCTGGCTCTTGAGGGTCATGTCACGGCTCATAATGTTAGAGCCATGGCTGCGTCGGTAGCCCACTTGAAGTCAGCCTCCATTGAAGAAATTGCAAAGCTGCGACGTGGTCATCTGTCCACACATTCACATCTCATTACTGCCTGCAGCAGGACACCCGACGCGACAGTCGGTTCGGGCAGTCAGTTCTTCAGAACCTGTTTGGGCTTTAGGATCCAACTCCACCCCCCGAGGGCCCTGTTGTTCTGTTCCAGGCTGCACTCTCAGTTAGTTGGTAAATTTTTTAGGTCAATCTCTTTAATGTCCTCGCCGTTGCGAGGCCCAATTGACCATGGTTGTTGTTTTGAGTAAGCCTGGGGGCTAGGGATACCCCATCAGTGAGAACAAGCAGCCTGCTTGTCCTCGGAGAAAGCGAATGCTACATACCTGTAGAAGGTATTCTCCGAGGACAGCAGGCTGATTGTTCTCACAAACCCGCCCGCCTCCCCTTTGGAGTTGAGTCTTCCCTTGAAGTGTATTGTCTTGCTACATACTGGACTGGCCGGCTCGAGCCGGTTTCGGGCGGGAAGACGGCCGCGCATGCGCGGTGCGCATGGGCGCGCGAGGACTAGCAAAGGCCTTTGCTAGTAAACTTTCCGATGGAGGGGGCTGCCGAGGACGTCAACCCATCAGTGAGAACAATCAGCCTGCTGTCCTCGGAGAATACCTTCTACAGGTATGTAGCATTCGCTACATATGCATAGAGGCGTATTTTCAAAGCACTTAGACTTAAAGAGTTACATGGAGGGGCATTTTTGATACGACGTCTAAGTCTATCTTTGGAAGTTTTGCACAGGGGCTTCCCTTGGAGGAGGGAGGTGTCCAAAAAGGCAGGTACCACTGAAAAAATACGGTAAATCAATTAGCCAGCCAACTGAATATCCACTCCTACATTTTTAAAAGCACATCACACAAAAATCAAGAAATTGGAAGAAATCCATAGCATAGTGGATAGCGTGATGTCTTCCGCAATCTGATACAATCTTTGGTCTTAAGCCAGATGGATTACTGCAACGTTATGTATGCAGGCTGCAAAGAACATTTACTCAAGAAATTACAGACTGCTCAGAACACTGCGGCAAGACTGATCTTTGGCAAATCTAACGCAAACCCACCAAGCCCCTTCGTGAAATACTGCACCGGCTTCCCATTAAGGAACGAGTGGCCTTGAAGGTTTGCATCTTAAGTCACAGGATAATCTACGGAGAAGTTCCAGAATATATGCTTGAACTGATTGATTTACCACCTAGAAATAGATCCAGTCTCTCACAATCCTACTTGAATTTACACTACCCAGATTGTAATAGTCTCAAGTACAAATCTATGTATGCCTCAAACTTTACTTTTATAGGCACCCAAATCAGTAAAATCTACCCAGATCTACCTAAATTTCAGAAAACCATTGAAGTCCGTACTGTTTAAAAAAACTTATTCTTCAGGTTCAACATAATTCTGTTCAACTTTTAGTCTTAACAAGGTTCAAGGACACTAATTACCTTTATTAACTTTTATATATTGTTGTTTTAAAGGATATTTACTATATTACTATCAACTGTATAATTGTACCTCATGCACTGCAGCCTTCCTACAGATTAGTGTAAGCCACATTGAGCCTGCAATTAGTGGGAAAATGTGGGATATAAATGTATTAAATAAATAAAGGCCAGTAAGCCAGCATTCTTCCAACAGTGGCAAATCCAGGTCGCAAGAACCTGTCAGGATCCCAAATGGTAAATAGATTCCATTCTGCTTATTTCACAGATAAGAAACAATTTTCCCGGGTGGAGTTTTTTTTTCCTTGAATTTGTCAAACTTCTCTTAAACACAGCTACATTAATAACTTTTACTACATTCTCTGGTAGTGAGTTCCAGAACTTAATTATACATTGAGTGAAAAAAATAGTTTCTCCTATTTGTTTTAAATGTACTACTTTATACCTTCCTGGCATGTCTCCTAGTTTTTATGTTTTTTGAAACAGTAAACAACAGATTACATTTACCCACTCACTCTGCTCATTCTATAGACCTCTGTCATATCTTCCCCTCCTCTCTTCTTTAACCTTTCCTCAAAGGTGAGCTGTTGCACCTCTTTTATCACTTGGTCACCGTTTTCTGTACCTCTTCTAATTACACTGTATTGTTTTTTTTTGTTTGTTTTTTTTTGAGATGTGGTTGACAAGCACTGAATTAGTTGAAAATAATCTCTGAAATTATCGCAGACTTTGTGAAGGGCCACAACATACTTAGTTACTCTAAACCAATATAGTGAACATGCCATACTAAAAGAGTGCCAGCTTGCAGAGCTGAAACTCCCTATATGAAATAGGATAACAGAATAGGCAGCATGCAGAAAACAGATCCTCCCCCAATATACAATAAATGACCATAAATTAGAAATGGAAATGTGCAAACAAAAAGTGAATTCTTTGCTCCACTGTTCACTCCAACCACATTCTTCCTTCCTGTTCCATTCAAACAAGGGAGGGGTTACAAGGGTAAGGAAGGCAGCTTATTTATTTATTTATTTATTTATTTGCTGCATTTGTACCCCACCTTTTCCCACCTATTTGCAGGCTCAATGTGGCTTACACTATGTTGCAAAAGGTATAATCATAAACAGAGTAAGAGGTATGGTCTAATTTAACATATTACTGTGTAAGAAATTAGGTAGATAGGTCAGTAGAATTATTTACATAACACAAAATAAAACAGGTAAGATATAATGACCAATAGTGATAATGTGATTAACATAATCAAGTTAGAAGGGATCAGTATTAGTTGGTTTACATATAGAATGGAATCAAGTCATTAAGGAGGATTTTTATTGTAAGTCTCTTTGAACAGGTTTATCTTCAATAACTTCCGGAAGGTTGTCAAGTCATGCGTTTTTATAGCATTCGCTAGTTTATTCCATGATTATGGAGCAGACTGGATCTTTTATCTGCACTTTTCTACGTTCACTCCAGTCTTACCTTCACATCTTGTTCCCTGGTGCTGCCTGCAAGGGGAGGGACTGGAGCAAGAAGCAGAGGACTGTTCTCTGCTGCCTTAGTTTTAGGCACTGGCCAGTAGTCATTAGGCCAGAGTGCTCTGTGCTTATTTGACTAGCCCTCTATTATGCAGAGTCTTGGGCAATTGTTCCTTTTGCCTTAGGTGAAAGTGGCTCTGTATAGAGCACAATGTCACTATTAATGTTACATAAGTACATAAGTATTGCCATACTGGGAAAGACCAAAGGTCTATCAAGCCCAGCATCCTGTTTCCAACAGTGGCCAATCCAGGTCACAAATACCTGGCAAGATCCCAAAAAAGTACAAAACATTTTATACTACTTATCCCAGAAATAGTGGATTTTCCCCAAGTCCATTTAATAACAGTCTATGGACTTTTCCTTTAGGAAGCTGTCCAGACCTTTTTTAAACTTCGCTAAGCTAACGCCTTTACCACATTCTCTGGCAACGAATTCCAGAGTTTAATTACACATTGAGTGAAGAAAGATTTTCTCTGATTCGTTTTAAATTTACTACATTGTAGCTTCATCGCATGCCCCCTAGTCCTAGTATTTTTGGAAAGCGTAAACAGGCGCTTCACATCTACCCATTCAACTCCACTCAAAGAACGCATCGCCTTCAAAATCTGCACCCTGGTTCACAAAATCATCTACGTAGAAGTCCCGAGTTACATGACAGACTTGATCGACTTACCAACTAGAAATACATCCGAATCAACACGATCTTATCTAAATCTGCACTATCCAAGCTGCAAAGGACTTAAATACAAAACAACTTACGCATCTAGTTTTTCCTACATAAGCACACAACTGTGGAACACATACCAAAAGCTTTGAAAACGGCATACGACCACCTAAACTTCCGGAAATCACTTAAAACCAACTTGTTTAAAAAGGCATACCCTACCGATCCAACTTAAATGCCTAATCTCTGCAACACAACCAAACTAAAGCACGTAATGGACATAACACAACTCTTCTGTTCTCCGATTCCCTAATGTGGCTGTGCCACATGAACTTGATCTTACCACAACATCACCCTGTATTTGTTCACACCGGAGCCTGCAAAGGCCTCTCTGGTACTATGTAAGCTACATGGAGCCTACAAATAGGTGGGAAAATGTGGGATACAAATGTAACAAATAAATTATTTTATAGACCTCTATCATATCTCCCCTCAGCCGTCTTTTCTCCAAGCTGAAGAGCCCTAGCCGCTTTAGCCTTTCCTCATAGGGAAGTCGTCCCATCCCCTTCATTTTCGTCGCCCTTCTCTGCACCTTTTCTAATTCCACTCTATCTTTTTTGAGATGCGGCGACCAGAATTGAACACAATATTCGAGGTGCGGCTGCACCATGGAGCGATACAAAGGCATTATAGCATCCTCATTTTTGTTTTCCATTTCTTTCCTAATAATAATGTTTAGTAGTACACTTGCTTTAGTCTGTTCCTGTTTTTAGTAGATATTAGAGATTCATGATTAATTATAGTTTTTTCCATTGTTCTATATAGCTGCACTACAGGCACTTAAGAGAAAGAAGAGGCTTGAGAAACAGTTGGTACAGATTGACGGGACGCTTTCCACCATTGAGTTTCAGAGAGAAGCACTGGAGAACTCCCACACTAATACAGAAGTGCTGAAGAACATGGGTTATGCTGCAAAAGCCATGAAAGCTGCTCACGCCAATATGTAAGTTTATTTCCCCATATCACTTGAAAGCAGCACTAAGAGCAAATACATATTTTTCTTTGTAAAATCAACATTGAATGCAATAATAATTAAAGCTATTTAAGTGTCATTAAAGTTAATTTGTGTACATTACTTTTATAGCATTTATTTCAAATTATTTTTCTAGAGCTTGATCATTGGAGTTTTCATGTTTAATTTCCAGTGACATGGGACAAATTAATTCCTAGTTGTTTGAACATAAGAATACACTATTTTTATTTATTTAATTTATTTGCTACATTTGTATCCAATGCAGTAGAAGGAAACACTCTGCTATAATTTGTCAATACAACAAAGCTATGGGTAGCGGGTCTAATCACACAGTGTGGGATGTGAAATAATATATGGGAGAAGGGAAGAGACCTCAGACTGGTGAAATTCCAGCACAACTGCTGGCTGTACTTCTGTTAAAGCTGTCACCATGAATCAATCATTGGTCTCAAACCCACCTCCTCCCTTCATGTGGACATGTATGTTTTTTTTATAAATAATTTTTATAAAGTATGCTGTATCAACTGTGAGTCACACAATTTTAAGGATGGTAAAAAAACCACTTAGCTCATTGCAGCTTCGGTAATGGGGTTCCCCGCCCAACAGATACGTTTCGCCGAAGGGGCTTCTTCAGGGGAAAGCGAACACCCAATTTAGCCGCACTGCTGAAGCACTGTGGCAATCCTACAAAGATAACGAGTAATTAGTGAACCTACCATGTCCCATCAAACACACATAACCACACGGACGAACTGAAACAAGACTAACATTCAACCAGACAGACTCAAATTCGAAGTTGAGCAGCTAAGCGTCCATGGCCATAGATTGGCCGTTTTTATATACTCGACGGCCAATCATGAACAGACGCCACCCAGGTATGTCATAGGCGGCTGTGCCAAAAACACGCCCACTGGTGGGTGGAGTTACGCGCCCACGTTTGAATGGATGACCACATGGATGTCCAACAACACACCACTGCGCAAAGACCAAAACACCAAAACACAAACAACAAAACAAAAAGCACCCAACCCATGCCCCACCGATTTACAACCCTTACACACTCACGGGGGGAGGGGGAACTGTCCCACAGATAGATTGTAAATACTCTGTGTTGAGGATGGGAGAGATGTAAACACAAGAAATGATTAGCTCTCAACTGTTCAAACAATGTGTATGTGAAAACATAGATCAATCAATCAAAGCAATATGTCAAAAAAAATATCCAAAAAATATATTTAAAAAAAAATAAAAAAAAAATACAGTCCAGTTGATTTTGTTGTTGAGGCCACGGGGTTCCACCGACCGCAGATGGAAAATCCACCTCTGTTCGAGCTGAAGCAGATGTCTGTCAGGGTTACGTCCTCGTTTCTTAGGGAGCACATGATCAATCACCCTGACAGAAAAATCCTCCAAAGTGTGTGATGATAATTGACAGTGGGGCACGAGAGGTGCCCCAGCTCTCGAGTGGGCAATACTGTGTCTGTGCTCATTCATACGTATATTGAGAGGTATGATGGTTTTGCCCACATATATCTTCAAGCAGGGGCATTGCAGCACATATACCACGTGTGTTGACCTACAGTCCGTGTGAAAAAAAGATTTATATGTTCTTTGGTCCAACGGGTTGGTAAACCTGTCTCCTTGCAAGGTCATTGGTCATCTGGCAAGTCTTACAGTGGCTGTGGCCCACCTCAGCTACTGCTGGTAATTCCCTCAGATTGGCTGGCAATTCAGATGGACTCAGAATTTTCTTAATGTTTTTCCCTCTAGAAAAAGCAATCGGTAGTTCCTGATCCTGGAACACAGGATGTGAACGCAGGACGTCCCAATGCTGGTGGAAGATGTGGGCTAGTTGGTCACTGCCCACTGTATGGCGCATGACACATACCGTTTTGCCCGTGTCATTCGTCTCTTGTCTGGGGAAAAAGAGAAGATCCTGGTTGATGTAGCGTGCTCTCCTGTAAGCATTCTTAAGGACTTTAAAGGGGTACCCTCTAGTGAGCAATTCTTGGAAAAGTTTTTTGGAGTGCGATTTGAAGTCTTCTAATGATGTGCAAATGCGGCGGAACCTCAAGAATTGTGAGAACGGGAGGCTTCGCCTCAAAGTGCAAGGATGACAGCTGCCATACTGTAATATAGTGTTATGGTCAGTAGTCTTTCGGAAGACTTCAGTCAGGAATGCCCCATCTGACAAATGTATGTGAACATCCTGGGGAATGGACGTGTACAAGGACTTAATGTCCATAGTGACCATCAAGACACGGCTGTTCAGTGGAAGAGTCAAATCTGAAAGCAGCATCAAAAAATGAGCTGTGTCTTTAATATACGTTGCTGTCTCACTCACAAATGGTTTCAAAAAAACGTCAACAAACACAGCTAAAGGCTGGGTGAAGTTTGACCAAGTTCAGTTTGTTGGGTATTCTCCTGAATGTGGGTCAAGTTCATCAGTGAAGGTTGGGCTTGTATAATTTCTTTATGTCTTTGAAGTCAGTACCTACCTGTGCCTTGTAATAATTCCGTTTGGATTGTTTTATCGTATTTGTATTTTTTTGTGATTCTTTCCATATGTTTACAGGTTGTGCATTTTTGTTTTTTCTCCACACTCTTTCGAGTCTTCTGAATATCGTTTTAGTTTTTTCAGTTCGGCGTTGAACCAAGGGGTTTTATTTTGTTTGTATGAGATTTTTAT
The DNA here is from genome assembly GCF_901765095.1 of Microcaecilia unicolor. NCBI lineage: Eukaryota > Metazoa > Chordata > Amphibia > Gymnophiona > Siphonopidae > Microcaecilia > Microcaecilia unicolor. Next base: position 527,193,878 of record NC_044031.1, read on the forward strand.
TTGAATGGAGGCTATTTCGTTTAGTACCGAGATGCATCTCTCTTCCCAATCCGTGAGGTAGTTTGTAGAATCGGTTGGTGGTGCTGACCAATTATCATCATATATCGATTGCCAGAATGTTTTCGCGTCCACGTGGCCTCTTGTACTGTGTGATGTGCGTTCAATTGCTTGATGGTGTCCCTTCTTCAGCCATTGTAGAGTCAGATTTAGTTTAAAGTGATCGGACCATGGTGTTTCTGACCAATTATGATCTGTTATTGTGAAGTTTCAGTCTGTTGTGAATTTGTGTGCAAGTAAATCAAGTGTGTGACCTTTTATGTGTGTCACCTTCAATTGTGACCATTTGAAATCCCTTAGTTGGAGGAAATTCTTACATTTTCATGCATCATTTGAGTTTGGGTCTTCTAAGAGAAGGTTAATATCTCCTATGATCAGTATATTTGAGTTACTTGCACATGTGGTTGATATAAAGTCCATGAAGATTGTTTCCTTAGCATGTCTCCGGACTGGCCCAAATTGAGACTGATGGGTTGTGCACGCCTTCCAGAAGGTGGAGACTGAGAATTGACACTCTTCAGTGAGAGCCAATAAGAGCCCCTGCCATAAAATGCTCCAGTAAACTCAGTCTCCAGCAGGTGGAAGGTGGTGAGCCCTTTAATCTCTTACTTGGTATTTCTGGTATTTATTCCCATTTTGTGATTATTTTTTTCTGGGATTTCTCCTTCTGTGTATCTAGGTTTTATCCTATTTGTACAGGCTGAGATCCATGGGGGTCTATTTGCAGCCTCGGGGGTGTTACACCCGGGTGACCGGGTCCCTCCCCCCTATCCTCCCAGTTCCAGCGTTTTTTTCCCTGAGTTAATGAGCCTAGGACTCTTAAGGAGAGAGCAGCTAGGCTGGGAGAGGCAGCCCATTAAGTTAAAAACAAAAAAGAAAAAAAAAAAGGGGGGGGGGGGGGTTTACACAGCTTTCAGTGCTGTTGTTAGTCTCTCTGAAGTGTTTTGTGGTTGGCTGTTCTCTCTCTATCTCTGTCTCCCTGTGCTCCAGAACCGAGTGATAGGAGTTAAAAAAAAGAGAGGTTTGCACAGCTTTCAGTGCTGTTGTTTGTGGGATTTGAAGTGTTTTGTGGTCGGCTATCCTCTCTCCCTTTCCTCTCTGTGCTCAAGAGCCCAGTGACAAATGGCCAAAAATAGGAGGTCCACAGGAGAGCTGTTCAGCGCTAGAAAAAAATACTCCCAGAGAGTAAGGGGACTAGTAGAGATGGAGGGTGGGGGAAGTTGAGAGAGAAAACTTGTGAAATGGATGAGGGTTTATTTGTGTGTGTGTGTGTGTGTGTGTGTGTGTGTGTGTGTGTGTGTGTGTGTGAGTGAGAGAGAGCGAGAGATTGGGGAGACCAAGGTTCAGAGAGTGGTAGGAGACAGTGGGAGTAGAGAGACCGATACTGATGGCTAGGGAGACTGCAGGGGGTAGACAATGAGAGCGGACATTTCTTCATTTTCTGAAAGGGAAAAGCCCCCCCCCCCCCACACACACACACAAATACACACTCAACTCATAAAAATTAAGATAAGGAAGCTGTAATGAAGGGATGTTTATTTTTTTTTTTTTTGGGGGGGGGGGGGGGTAAGCATCTGTTCATTGTATCACACAAGGAACCGAGGTGGAAGTGTTTGGGAGTAGCCCTTTAAATTTGTAATGTCTGTCTCACAGATTTTACTTTGATATGCTGAGTAGGACAGAGGAGTATTCTGGGGTATTGACACAGTTTGGTGTTTCCATAGAAAAATAGTTCAGAGATACTGATATTTGTGGCATGAAGTATGTGATTCTTTACACCCTAATTCTTCTTGTGCTCTGGAGTGCAGATGGGAAATGCTAGAGCACTGTGAAAACAGATATTGTGAGACATTTTGGCAAAAAAAAAAAAAGTGAATTGTCATAGTCAACATGACTTGGAATAAAAGCTATTCAGAGCATGCAGGAAACGCTGCCGCTCCAGCTGTTCCACTAACATCCTGTACTCCACCTACAAACACTACTAAGCAACAACACCCATTTTAAGCACCACACCTACAGAGCAGAAAAGGGAGCAGAGGAATGAAGAATTCAAAGAGACTGCTATCAAAAGCAATAACAAAACTATCTATAACCAATCATATCCACTCAGAAAGCAAGAAGGGGGGGGGGAGGGGGATCAAGGGAGAACACATGTGGTCACAGCAGCCAGTACAAAACCAGTGGCAATCTCCCCCCTCACAGCCAGAATTTAACATTGTATAACTATGTAGCCCACACACTGCAGACTGACGGACAATGCTGGAAGAAAACAAAAACGTAATTGGGCAGATGTTGACACAACAAATGATATGTACATTATTTGTAAGCACACACATGATCAATACCATACAATCATGTAAACCAGTAAAATTAAGTGCTCACGTTTTAAATTCAAAGCAAACTGGTAGAAATATCTTGCTAATATGAGGTATCTTTTGCAAGTCTCCTGTAGCTATTGGAGCAGTCTCCCATCCACATTCTTTCCTTTCTGTTGGTGCAGAGGAGGGTCTGTTTATAAATGTAATAGTTTTTTTCTTCTTAACTTTGGACAAGAGAACGTTTTGAGTTTTAAAATAATATATCAGTATATATAACATCCACAGTAACACAGTTAATGACAGCAGATAAAGACCTGCAAGGTGTTAGGAAAATTATTCTCTTACCAAAGAAGCTTGCAGACTCTGGGTTCAGATATATATCTTTATTGTAAACCTGTATACAGGGAGACTAGATGAACAAGAAATCTTAGTTCACAGTCTGACTATACTGATTCACTGCAAACCTTAAATAGCCAAGAATACTGTAATCTTTACCATCACCAGTTCACCAGGTGCAGCTCACCAGGTGCTGTATTTCTGGTTAACATGAAAGAACATATAATGATCCCCTTCCTTGCTCCCTCCAGCTACTGCAAATAAAACACAACTCTTCCTGCACTTTCCCAGCTAATCAACATTCCAAGCTTCAAAGATGATTGTGGTTTATTATTTACTAACAAGCTAGTAAATGGCCTTTCTTACTTCAGCAACTTATTTCAGTGATTACCATTCTGTAGTGAGATACAATTCTATTATCCTACAACATGTACATTCTATAACAGAGTAAGCATAATCCTAATATACATAGAATGATTTCATTTTCTCATAACATTTCCTCCCTTTTCATTCTATGAACAAACAAAAAGAAAAGATATTAGACCATTTTACATAGGTATATTTAACTGTATGAGCCTAGGAAATAGTGGACATGTAACCTTGGAGTATGTCAGCTAAGCATAATCCTAATATACATAGAATGATTTCATTTTCTCATAACACAAGGTGCATCCAATCTGCCCACTAAAGCCGTTAGAGCCGCCCCATCATTCTCGGCAGGTTACACTCATTCATGATTCAACAGTGGCAACATAAGCAGGGCAGTCAGTAATTTGTCACTATGCCAATCACATATTACAATTCCATAACACTATGCTTTATTCGTGTTTTGTACATCCGAAAACCAGCATTTAGATGCTTTATTACAAGCCATGATATAGAAGTCTAAAGCTGCTGTACATCCATATGACAAAGAGGTGTGGTCTGGGCATGTTTGGGGTAGGACTTGGGTGGGCTTAAAACCTAGATGTTCATCCCCCATTACAGAAGGGTACGGAGCATCCATATCTAAAAAGGTGGCTATCTGGATTTAGACCTGTCAGCTAGAATGTCCAGGGGACCCTTTGTTGGAAGAGTCAGTAACTGTGTGCACTTACCATATTATTTGTAAAACATAACACAGAGTAAGTGTAAAAGCCACATAATCCCACACATCATGGTAGTACCCTCCAAAACATTAGCGTTTAACTTTCTATGATAAAATGAGAAGAATGGTGAAAAAAAAAACTTAGAGGAGCGGTTGCGAAGGTCAAAAATTTACAGCAGGCGTAGATGCTGTTCAAAAATACCATCCTGAAAGCCCAGGCCAAATATATTCCATCCATTAAAAAAGGAGGAAGGAAAACCAAATTACAGCCGGCATGGTTAAAAAGTGAGGTGAAGGAAGCTATTAGAGCTAATAGAAAATCCTTCAGAAAATGGAAGAAGGATTTGACTGAAAATAATAAGAAAGAGCATAAGGAATGTCAAGTCAAATGCAAAGCGCTAATAAGGAAGGCAAAGAGGGACTTTGAAAAAAAGATTGTGTTGGAGGCAAAAACATATAGTAAAATTTTTTTTAGGTATATTAAAAGCAAGAAGCTAGATGGCCGAGGGGTAAAAGGGGAAATCAGGGAAGACAAAGTCATAGCGGAGAGGTTAAATGAATTCTTTGCTTCAGTCTTCACCAAGGAAGATTTGGGAGAGATACCAGTGCCAGAAATGGTATACAAAGCTGACAAGTTGGAGAAACTGAATGAAATCTCTATAAACCTGGAGGATGTAATGGGGCAATTTGACAAATTGAAGAGTAGTGTTCATTCCAGAGTACTGATAGAAATGAAAAATGAACTTGCGGAACTATTGTTAGTAATATATAATTTATTTTTAAAATCCAGCGTGGTACCAGAAGATTGGAGGGTGGCCAATGTAATGCCGATTTTTTTTTTTAAAAAAAGGTTCCAGATGTGATCCTGGAAATTATAGACCGGTGAGCCTGGTGTCGGTGCAAAATAGTAGAGACTATTATAAAGAACAAAATTACAGAGCATATTCAAAAGCATGGATTAATGAGACAAAGCCAACATGGATTTAGTGAAGGGAAATCTTGCCTCACCAATCTATTACATTTCTTTGAAGGAGTGAACAAACATGTGGATAAAGGTGAGCTGGTTGATATTGTGTATCTGGATTTTCAAAAGTCATTTCACAAAGTACCTCATGAAAGACTCCAGAGGAAACTGGAAAGTCATGGGATAGGAGGTAGTGTCCTATTGTGGATTTAAAAGATAGAAAACAGAGAGTAGGGTTAAATGGTTAGTAGTCTCAATGGAGAAGGGTAGATAGTGGGGTTCCCTAAGGGTCTGTGCTGGGACACTGTTTTTTTAACGTATTTATAAATGATCTCGAGATGGGAGTAACTAGTGAGGTAATAACATTTGTTGGCAACACAAAGTTGTTAAATCACAAGAGGATTGTGAATAATTGCAAAAGGACCTTACGAGACTGGGAGACTGGGCGTCTAAATGGCAGATGACGTTTAATGTGAGCAAGTGCAGAGGGAAAGAGGAACACAAATTATAGCTAAAAGTTCCACATTAGGAGTCAACGACCAGGAAAAGGCATCTAGGCATCGTTGTTGATGATACGTTGAAACCCTCTGCTCAGTGTTTGGCGGTGGCTAAGAAAGCAAATAGAATGTTAGGTATTATTAGAAAAGGAATGGAAAACAAAAATGAGGACGTTATAATGCCTTTGTATCGTTCCATGGTGCGACCGCACCTCGAATATTGTGTTCAATTCTGGTCACTGCATCTCAAAAAAGATATAGGGAATTAGAAAAGGTACAGAGAAGAGTGACAAAAATGATAGAGGATGGGAAGATTTCCCAATGAGGAAAGGCTGAAGCGGCTAGGGCTCTTCAACTTGGAGAAAAGATGGCTGAGGGGAGATATGATAGAGGTCTGTAAAATAATGAGTGGCGTGGAATGGGTAGACGTGAGTCACTTGTTTACTCTTTCCAAAATTACTAGGACTAGGGGGCATGTGATGGAGCTACAAAGTAGTAAATGTAAAACGAATCAGAGAAAATGTTTTCTTCACTCAACGTGTAATTAAACTCTGGAATTTGTTGCCAGAGAATGTAGTAAAAGCAATTAGCTTAGCGGGGTTTCAAAATGGTTTAGATGGCTTCCTAAAGGAAAAGTCCATAGACCATTATTAAAATGGGGAAAATTCACTGCTTATTTCTAAGCAGCTTAAAATGTATTGCACTTTTTTGGGATCTTGCCAGGTACTTGTGACTTGGATTGGTCACTGTTAGAAACAGGATGTTGGTCTTGATGGACCTTTGGATTGTCCCATTATGACAATACTTACGTACTTATGAAACCCATGTCCCCTCCCCCCAGCAGGACTAATGCACGTTTCCACCAACAGTTGCCCCTACGGCCACCCCCTCCCCCAAGGTCTGATTCCCAATCTTGCCCTGGATAAAGTTGATAAAGGAGGCAGAACATCCCCAGTTCCCCCTCCTCCCTCACCCCCATAGCCACAATGTAGATCACAGTCAATAGTATTTCTAATGCCTGTGCCTTCTAGCAGTTCTGGAAGGCAGAGGAGCCATATTTGATCTTGGTGTTGTCCTGGGCACCAGTGGAGAGGGACCGCTGCGGCCTAGGACCATTATTGTCAGCAATTTACATCATGGTGAGGTCCTGGGTTAGTGTGTATGTGTGTGTGGGGGCGGGGGGGGGGGAGAATTGGTGGTGGGTAAGGGTAGGGCTCGGGGGTGTCCTGCCTCATTTATCAACTCTATCCAGATTAGGATTGGGCATCGTCTTTGGGAAGAGGGGGTCAGGAGGGGGATTGGACCTGGGAGGGTGCACAACGTAGATGTTCATGTACTGTGAAAGGGGCATCTATGTGCCAGCTTTTTGGCAATCCATATTTTGGACTCCCTCTCCCCTTAAATGGTTGTTCCTTCTGCACGTAGCTAGCCATCCATTTTGGCCAATCCTGTTCTAAAATACTAGCGGAAATTCAGACTTGGACGTCAGATTTCCGGTTTAAACTTTGTATCTGAAATGCCCTTTTATGCCATTAGTCCAAAGAGTGGTTTTATTATTATGGCCTCAGCATAGTCACCTTCACTATCAATACATGATTAAAACCAACGATCCAGCCATGTTGCTAATTAACAATATTTTCTGTCTGATTTCAACCTTAAGATGGTCTTCTCTCCAGTAAAAATACAGATCACCCGCACTCATAGCATAAGATAAAAATGTGATTATAAAGTACGCATATGCACCCATGACGGTGTCACTATTTCATTGCAGTCAGTATGTTGTTATGTTCTTGTCTAGATAGGGCCATGGTTTGCTGAAAATTAGGATGACTAGCATAGAATATCCAATGATTGAAAAAGGGAAGCCCTACTATGAAAGCTTTGCATTATCCCAAAACAACTGAGGGAAGACTTGCTGGAGGAGGATGGGCAGCCTGCGTTCAGGGAGGAATAGAGCAGAAATAGCACCAGCAGAACATTCTTATCATGCAGTACTGAAAACTTATGTAACGACCATTAGGCAGATTAAGAGGTCGCTTATAGTGGTAATTTCTGGGATTTGGGGAGCTAAGCATTGTGGGTCCTGATAGCTACACAAATGTAAATGAATTGTCAGCCTATACTTTTACCCGCAGAGAAGAAGAGCACTTTTCAAACAACCTACTTACCCACATGTGGGTAATTTTGTAAGGGATATGTGTGTGTAAAACTAGGCACAGAGAAACCATAGTGGCTGCTTTTATACGATATGCATGTAGGCAGGACCAGGTTTAGGAACCACTGCCTTTTACTATGAGTTTATCTTGTTGGGCAGACTGGATGGATCGTACACCATCTGCCACCACCTGCTATGTTACTATGTTAGGCATTTCTGCAGGCAAGAGAGTAAGCAGAGTACGGGGATATTTCCACCGATGTGGTGTATTATATATATATTATATATATAGTATATATATATATATATATATAATATATGTGAAAATTGTTGGTTCTCTCTAGCACATGCACATATAGTTAGTTACAGTTCCTTGGAGCAGGTATACATGACTGCGTTAACTGAAATAGTTTTGTAAAAGGCACATAGGTACATTTGTTATCTTTTATAAAATAGATGCAACATAGGTAGTTAGTACCTTGAGAATTTAATATATAGTAACATAGTAGGTGAGTCAGATAAAGACCTGTACGGTCCATCCAGTCTGCCCAACAAGATAAACTCATAGTAAAAGGCAGTGGTTTCCCAAACCTGGTCCTGAGGCACCCCAGCCAGTCAGGTTTTCAGGCTATCCTTAATGAATATCCATGAGAGAGATTTGCATGCACTGCTGCTACTGCTTGCAAATCTGTCTCATGACTATTTATTGTGGATATCCTGAAAACCCGAATGGCTGAGGTACTTCTAGGACCAGATTGGGAACATTCTGGTATAAGGATGATGTGATACTACATACGTGTACTTGATCTTGATTTGTCCCTGCCATTTTCGGAGCACAGACCATAGAGATCTGCCTCTGGCACTAGCCTTGTTCTCCAGTTACTGAAGCTGAATCTGGTCCAGCCTTGATCATGGCACCAGATCTTAGAAATCTGCCCATCACTTATTTATTTATTTATTTATTATTTATTTATTGCTTTGTATCCACATTCCCCCACCTATTTGCAGGCACATGTGGCTTACATAGATTTGTTGACATTGTCATATCAGGATATCAGATACAGTCATCTACTATGTTACTATGTATCTGTAGCGATCGTAAAAGGGAAGAGGGAAAATGGGAGGGAGTGAATAGGAGATCTGTATAAGGTAAGCTTTCATAGTTGAGAGGGTTGGTGAGGTGACTTAATGAGGTTTTTTTTCCCAGAGTTCCGGGTATGACTCCTAAAGTTTTCCTCAGAAATATTTCCTCAAATTATTACTTTAAAAGGAGTGAAGCCTGTGAAAACTGGGATTACTTTAATTAGTGGGATTTGAATTAGAGACTTAAGTATATGTATTGTTAAATAACTTCTGGTTTTTAAAAGAGAGAGAATGTAATCAGATGTATTATTTCTAACTAATATTGGACAATAAGTATGTTTTCAATGAAATGATTTGACTATACACCGTATTGGCCTTGAAGAAGCCAACCAGATGATCAATGTGGAATAATGAATTAGACGAGTAATATCTGGGGATAATCAGGTTAATACCACGTTTTTTTTTTCTGTTTTATCGTTTAATTGATCTCCTTATCTTGTTTCACTCTCCCTATTTAGTGGTCTAAGGAAGAGAATAGAATTACCTGACTGAAATAATTCCTACATATTACTTTCTCTGTATTTCCAGTATTTTTTATCGCTTGTAAAAATTTAAATGGTTACAAAAAAAAAAAAGAAGTCTGCCCATCACTGGCTTTGCTTCCCAATTACTGGTGTTTCCATCTAATTACTCTAAGCTTGTTTGGTTCCATGCCTTCTGTCATGAAACGCCTAGCCACCCGCCTGGGGCTGCCCATGGCCACTTAGAGGGTCTGTCCCCAGCACTGCTCAGGTCTGCCTGCACCTGCCGCTTACTATCCCCAGCACTGCTCAGGTCCGCCTGCACCTGCCACTTGTGCTGTACACTAGCACCCACCGACTGGGTCACAACCTCCTCTGGGCAAGTCTCTTGCTCTTAAATTATCCCCAGTGATTTCTGTGTTACCGGAGGCCACACTCTCAGTGGTCCCACAGTTCCTGGAAAGCACTCGCAGACCCACGCAAACCACCAGGATTCAGTTCAGACAAGCAGAGTCAACAACTGAAAATGTTTATTGTCAGAACTTGAACAGTGAAACAGAAAAAGTGCAGTCATCAAACAATAACAGGTAACTGAAATATGGATCAATTATAACACTAACTAAACATTTGTTTACTTTCTAAAAAGTACCTGGGAAAATCAGGAAATATTCTGCTCACAGATTATCAAATATAACTGATCACAGGGCCTCAGCAAAGAGATCTGTCTCTCTCTCTTCTCCTGGGCTAAGACGGGGGAAAAAGCCAGTAAACTCCAAATGAAAATGAGCTCCTGGACCAATCAGAGCCCAGAACAACAATCTTTGAAAGTATACTGCAGACTGCCCTTCCAAAAGGCTTAAAGAAAGAAAACAGCCTTGGTTCTGCAGCAGCTTTAAAACATAAACATGCATCACCTGCTGGCCAACTAGAGAAATTACACTTCAGAAAATAAGGCAATTTTACAGGCTTAAAACCCCCATTGTTCTATCACACCTTCTATACAGGATCCTTTGTCTTTATCCCACGCATTTACATTTTCATCTCTACCACCTCCAGTAGGAGGGCATTCCAGGTAAATACCACCTTCTCCGTGAAAAAGTACTTTCTGAAATTATTTCTGAGTCAGCCTCCCTGCAGCCTCAATTCATGGCCTCTAGTTCTACCACCTTCCCATCTCTGGAAAAAGTTTGTTTGTATATTAATACCTTCCAAATATTAGAATGTCTGTATCATATCATCCCTGTTTCTCCTTTCCTCTAGGATGTACATGTTCAGATCCTCAAGTCTTTCCTCATATGTCTTGTGATGCAAACCCAATACCATTTTTGTCGCTTTTCTCTGAACCACTTCAAGTCTTTCTATATACTTAGCAAGATATGGCCTCCAAAACTGAACACAATACTTCATGTGACCTCGCCAAAGACTTGTACAGGGGCATCAAGATCTCCTTTCTTCTGCTGGTTATACCCCTCTCTGTGCAGCCTAGCATTATTCTTACCATAGCCACTGCCTTGTTCCATTGTTTCATCTTCTTGAGATTCTCAGACACCATCACCCTAAGGTTCTTGTCCTGAGCTGTATTTATCAATCAATCTCTCTTCTCCTATCTGGTACATCTCCTTTGGATTTCTGCACCACAAGGGCATTATTCTGTACTTCTTGACATTAAATTTTAACTTTTTTTTTTTTACAGACTATATAGAAACCTAATAGTTTATAAAATCTTAATTCTATTGACCAATAGAATTAAGGTTTTAAAAACTATTAGGTTTCTATATAGTCTGTAAGCACATTAAGAGGGAAACCGGACATAGCAATAGGTCCCCAGGGTTCATCAATTAAATTTTAACTGCCATACCTTTGACCATTCTAATTTTTGGAGATCTCTTTTCATGGTTTCTACTCCCTCTGGGGTATCCACTCTATCAGCTATCTTCTTGTTATCTGCAAAAAGGCAAACTTTTCCTTATAACCTTTCAGCAATGTCTCTCACAAATATATTAAATAGAATCAGCCCCAGTATTGACCCTTGAGGTACTCCACTACTTTCCTCCAAACGAATTTTGTTTACCACCAACCTCTGCCACTTGTCAGTCAACCAGTTTCCAATTCAGTTCACTGCTTTAGGTCCTAAGTCCAGCCCTCGCAGCTTATTCACAAGTATTCTGTGAGGAACCATATTAAAGGCTTTGCTGAAATCCAAATAGATTATATCTAGCACATGTCCTTCATCCAATTCTTTGGTCACCCATTCAAAGAAATCAATCAGATTGGTTTGGAAGGATTTTCCTTTTGTAAAGCAATGTTGGATGCTAGAAAGTTAACTATCTTTTCCTTCAGCAACGGCTTCATTATTTTTCCTACCAGTACCACCGACATGAGGCTTACTGGCCTGTAGTTTCCCCACCTCTTCACCATCCCTGCTTTTGTGAAGAGGGACCACATCAGCTCGCCTCCAATCCCACGGAACCTCTCCCATTGTTAGGAAAGAGGTTTCATAGGAACTTCATTGGGATAACAGGGAAAACCTTAGGTAAAATAGGATTTAAAATGTAAGACAGAGAATAATTTTTCTCTCCAAAATGGCTTATAGTGAGGACTCAAAATGATGCAAGCCTGAGCTGATTCTGTGTAATTCACCTTTGCTTGCTATTTTTCAAGCTTTTAAGTTGGACCCTAAATAAGCTCACATGTTCAAGAACAACTAGGGCCTGTTTACACATGGAAGAAAGTATTGGGGCAAGCTGACAAAAGGCGTTTGACAAAGTATCTCATGAAAGTACTTTGGGAAAGTACCTCTGGATACACAGCTTAATGTGACCCTGAGAAGCTAATGAGTTGTGATGAGCTGGACAAATAGCTCACTTGTAAAACACCAGTGGTGAAAATACAAAGGTGTCTGAGTAAAGCCCACTCCCCTGCCACATGATCAGCAAGGCCCTAGGGGTCCATTATGTGAATTTGTTATAAAAAACTTGAACCTGAAGCAATGACAAGCAACTTAGGAGCAGTCATTTTGAAAGACCTCTGTATTCAGGATAGCAGAATGAGGCCTGTTCACAATTTTTGACATGCACAGGTGGCTGGTTCAAATCCCACTACTGCTCCTTGTGAGCTTGGGCGAGTCACCAAACCCTCCATTGCTTCAGGTACAAAATTAGATTGTGAGCCTTCCAGGGACAGAGAAATACCCAGTGTACCTGAATGTAACTCACCTTGAGCTGCTACTGCTGGAAAAGGTGTGAGCAAAATCTAAAAAAATAAATTAATTAATTTGAAGCTGCAGCAGTGCCTTATCAGAGAGAAAAGACCTTTGGCAAGATTTACTGTTGACATTTCAACTAACAAAGCAGATAAAGCTGGGCAACTTTTCTCTTTCTCTCAGTAGCTATGAAGTAAACCATGTATTTTGCTGCTCAGGAATGTTTTCTTTCTTTCTGTCAAATCCAGTTTCTGTACTATTAATTTTGCATTGTGATTCTTTTAATTTGGTACCTGAATAAAGCTCTTAATTATTTTAGTGTGAGTTTTCTTTCACTATCGTCTTCTGTGAAAAAGCATAGACTTGAGGAGGGTTGAAACATACATACATATGCACCATCTCTAAAGATCTCTTAAATAAATTCTTAAGAGGTACCAGGATTTCTCTGAGCTCCCTCAGTATCTTGGGATGTATCCCATCCGGCCCCATAGCTTTGTCCACTTTCAAATTTTTAAGCTTATAAACACGTTCTTCTGTAAACAGTGCAATATCCAGTCCATTCCCAGATATTCACTCGGCAGCTGACCACGGTCCTTCTCCAGGACTTTCTTCCATGAACACCAAAGAGAAGTATTTGTTTAGCATGTTCGCTTTATCCTCATCACTCTCCACATAGCTATTCTCAGCCTCTTTCAGTCTTCCAATTTCATTCCTATTTTTTCTCCTTTCCCCAATATATCTGAGAAGAGGTCTTGCCACTTCTCGTTTTACATCTTTAGCAATTATTTTTTCCACCTGCACTTTTGATAGCTGTATTTCCCTCTTTACTTCTTTGACTTTATTCCGGCAATCTTTTCCATGAACCTCTTGTTGCATTCTTCTGTAATTCTTGAACGCAGCCCCCTTTGCTCTTTATTTTTTCAGCCACTTGTTTGGAGAACCATATAGGCTTCCTGTTTCTCTTGTTTGGTTTCCTTGTAGATCTGTTACCATATTTATAGTAGTTTTCAGCTGTTATAAAATGACCACCCAACTATATAATGTGTGTTTGTGTGTTGAAAAAGGTAATGTTTAGAAGTGTCATGTACAAAAAAGGCATTTTTATAGAATTTTTCTGGGTGAGGGAGTGGTAGGGGTATATATGGTTGAGCTTCTCTAAATTTCAGGTGGGGGTTAAGAGGTCTGAGAGTTAACTGAAATATGCATAAAACAGGAGGTTCGCCTAGAGCAGGGGTTCTTGACCCTGTCCTCGGGACACACCTAGCCAGTCAGATTTTCAGATATCTGCAGTGAGTATGCCTGAGTTAAATTTGCATGCACTGCTTCCCCTGTATGTAAATCTATTTCATGCATATTCACTCTGGGTATCCTGAAAACCTAACTGCCTAGGTGTGTCCCAAGGACTGGGTTGAGAACCCCTGGCCTAGTGCATCTAATACTTTTGCATTATCCCTGAGTTGAAGCATGACATTCCTGTATATGTAATGTGTCCACAAGGGCATCGTTGCAAGAGCATGTGCAAGACAGCGGCCTCTTTGAAAGGCCTGAAAGCACCAATGGGTCAGAGCTTTCGAGCTCTGAAGGTTAAGAGATGTGAGCTGACTACCTGATTCCTCTGACGGAGGTGGCCATTGTATTTTATGTGCTGGGGTACAATGTGACTGAGCAACTCGTCTTCCTGTTGATGAATTCTTCTGTTTCATTAAGTAGAAGAATGTTTGGTACCTTAGCACATGAATAAGGGCTGAGTTTAAGTATGGCTTGCTAATGGCTTCTCCAAAAAGCTAACAGGACAGACAAGTAGTACTTGTGTGCCATCTTTGTGCAGATTTTTCTACTCCTTTTGTTAGGTGCTGTTCCTCAGTATATCCCTGATGTTCCTAAAAATAATATGAGCCCGAGTCAGGCTATTCTGCCATATCCAATAATAGTACTAATCATTTTTATAGCACTGCTGGACATATGCAACACTCTACAATGGCAACAAGTATTGAAGTACAGTATGTCTTATGCTCCAGAACACTTACACTGTGGGTATCTGAGATACTGGGAGGTAGTGATTTGCTCAAGGTCTCACAGTGTCTGTGGCATAAAGTAGGAATTGAGCCCCAGCTTCCCCAACTCTCAGCCCATTGCTGTAACTACTAGTCCAATTCTGATTGCCTTCTGCCCCCACCTCTTTCTTTAATTTACTCTGTATTGTGCTATTTATGATGTAGTTGGGAATGCTCTTTCGTAGCTTGGGTTAATCTTACCACCCTTATAATATTTTATAGGCCTGGTGTGTTCATTCCAGCCCAGAAGTAGACAGACAGGTTTAGTAAGAATCCTGCATGTACCTTGCAAATTACGTTTCTCTGTTCTCCATGTAAAGATCAGGTTTAGCATCTGGAAATAGCTATTAAACAATAGTTAGGCATACAGTAGTCAGTGTTTTTAGAGTGGAGGAGTGGCCTAGTGGCTAGAGTGGAGGAGTGGCCTAGTGGTTAGGGGTGGTGGACTTTGGTCCTGGGGAACTGAGGAACTGAGTTCAATTCCCACTTCAGGCACAGGCAGCTCCTTGTGACTCTGGGCAAGTCACTTAACCCTCCATTGCCCCATGTAAGCCGCATTGAGCCTGCCATGAGTGGGAAAGCGCGGGGTACAAATGTAACAAAAAAAAAAAAAAACTACTTCACCTGGAACATTGGCAAAGATGCACAATAATAATTTTATTTCTAGGTTTCTTCTAGCATATAGCTCACATAAGGAATAATTGTATAGCTGTAGAATAGCACAAGGTCATTGAAGAAGTGACTTTTCATTTGGAAATACATATGTCTGCAATGAAGTTAAGGATCCATTTAATGTTATATCTACATTCATTTGTATTTATTCAATTTTATAACTCTCCTCCATACAAAATAACATTCTAGGCAAGGGACAACAAACACGAGTTAAATTAAAACAAATTGAAATATGACCTAATCTAAAAATACAAAATCAAATCATTAAACACAAAGGTAGAATAAATAATCATCAGCTATTCTGTAGCGTGTTAATCACAGTAATCATATCCTGTTGTTATAGGCTTGATTGAACAGAAACATCTTCATTTGCTTTCAGAAGGCAAGATGATTGGATGTTTCATGATATCTTATGGCAAAATATTCCTTTACTGAGATCATATAGAGCAGAAAATGCTTTGACAAGTAGATTTCAAACATACCTCTCTTAGAGTAGGTGTGGTTAAACCACCTTGTCATAAATGCAAATGATGTTTCTTAAGACACCTTGTTCCTACTTCTTGTTTGGATTTAAAAACAAAACGTGGGATTTGAAGGCTCAAAGAAAGCCATTGTAATTGCTTCAAAATACATTACTAGCAATCTCTTTTTTGTACCAGCAATAATCTGTGCTAGCTACTTATGTTCACCTTTGGGTAAAACTTTGAAAGCAATAGTCTGGAACGGGCCAAGGTTGAATTTCCTTTGGTTACACAGCAGTATTTCCTTCTTTTCTACCAGTTTGCCTTGTTTCTTTTCTAGGGATCTAGACAAAATTGACTCCTTGATGCAGGATATCCATGAGCAGCAAGATATTGCCCAAGAAATTTCAGATGCCATTTCTCGACCGGCTGGATTTGGTGAAGAGTTTGATGAGGTCAGTAATAAGGTGTTAATGTTGTAGTAGAGATCACACACTATATACGACATTTCAGTTACAGTACTGTGCATTATCAGCGGTAAGAGTACGCTTTTTTTCTGAAGTGTTCATTTTAGGTCCACCCCCCAAGTTGTGTATCTTGAAATATTCTTGTGACATTTGTTTACTGAAATTGCACACTTAGGCATAGTCTAAATGGTGTTTGTTCCAATTATTGAACTACTGTTCTTATCTTTTTATTCATTTAGGACGACCTTATGGCAGAGTTAGAAGAATTAGAGCAGGAAGAATTGAATAAGCATATGGCAAATGTGCGACTTCCAAGTGTACCTTCCACATCGTTGCCCTCCAGACCTGGTAAAAATCATCTTTGCTCATATATGTTTGGGGCTGGCCATACAGCCTACCTTCAGATTCAGAATATTGCGAAGGGAAACGAGGCAAAACTGAATTTAGTTAGACATCAGTGTTAATGGCTACATGGTTTCTTTGATACCACTAACAAGTGTTCTGTAGTGTTTGATAAAAGAATGAAGTGGCCTGCAAATTCAGCCATGGACCATATATCTATATATCTCTATCCATACTGATGTTCAGGGTCCATAGGAGATGAAGAAGTGAATCTGAGAGTTAGTCTTAAGGAATTGCGGCTCTTACAGCATTTTATTCATGTAACGCTGCTGTTTCCTCAAGGAAACAAAAGAAAAGCATAGTTTGCGCTGCTTCCGCCCACTTCTGTCATGTAAAAAGCATTTGCTGGATTGCCCACTGTTGGAAACGGGATACTGGGCTTGATGGACCTTTGATTTGTCCCAGTTTGGCAACACTTATGTTCTTATGAAAGGGGATGGGATTTGATATACTGCCTTTCTGTGGTTACAATCCAAGTGGTTTACATATTATATGCAATTTGTACCTGGGGCAATGGAGGATTAAGTAACTTGCCCAGAGTCTCAAGGAACTGTATTGGGAATTGAACCCAGTTCCCAAACCACTGCACTAACTATTAGACTGTCCAAAATTTAGAACACCAGGGTGGGAAAAGATGTTAACTAATCCAGTAGGCAACTGATTCTTGTAATCCGCCAAGAACGTAGGATTGTAATATAGTAACATAGTAGACGACGGCAGAAAAAGACTTGCACGGTCCATCCAGTCTGCCCAACAAGATAAATTCATGTGCTACTTTATTTGTATACCTGATCTTGATTTGTTTCTGCCATTTTCAACACATTATTCAAAGTTGTTAAATCACAAGAGGATTGTGAAAAATTACAAGAGGACATTATGAGACTGGGAGACTGGGCATCCAAGGAGAAATTACATCCTACCTGTTAATTTGCTTTCCTTTAATCCCTCCGGACTGCCCAACAGAACTGATGGGTTGTGCATGCCTTCCAGCGGGTGGAGACTGAGAACATTGATCTTGTCTATCACAAGATCTGCTTTTTCAGCACACTCATGTGCAGGCAGAGAGAATAAATAGCATTGTGCTGAATAACTAGTTCATGAGGTATACCAGATAGCTCCAGCTGCTAAGCAGTGAGCTGATCCAGTCCTGAATTTGTCCCAGTGTACATAAGGGCCTGTATTTCTTATTTCTGTTTAAAAATCAGGACCACAAAAACCTGGACTGTTAGAATTTCACCCTGTTGACATGAAACCATTTGAAAAATTAGTGTGTTTGAATTTTTATAAAACAGTGTTTTTGTTTTCTGTTTGGATGACCACTGGGTGCAATCAGTGGGAGAAATACCAACTTACCAGACTTAGGTCTCAATCATGTTAATGTAGTTAGGTGCTGATACTGTATACAAGCCTACTGTGGCGTCAACCCCATGTGGTAACAGCGGTTAGTGTATCTGGGTTTAAAAAAGGTTTGGACAGATTCCTGGAGGAAAAGTCCATAGTCTGCTATTGAGACAAACATGGGAATCAGCTGCTTGCCCTGGGATTTGTAGTATGGAGTGTTGCCATGATTTGGGTTTCTGCCAGGTACTTGTGACCTGGCTTGGCCACTGTTTGGAAAACAGGATACTGGGCTAGATGGACCATTGATCTGACCCAGTATGGCTACGCTTATGTTCTTAGTATTTTAAGAAGTTTTATGAAGACAGAATATGACAATGGATATTTACTTGCACAAAAAACTTCTCCACCATAATCACACCATACTGTTCTCTTCCGGTCTCTCAAAACTTGAAAATTCTTGGAGTTACCATTGATCGAAACCTCACTCTCGATGCCCACGTGAAGAATACGACGAAAAAGATGTTCCACTCCATGTGGAAACTCAAAAGAGTAAAACCTTTCTTCCCGAGATACATCTTCCGTACCCTGGTACAGTCAATGGTAATAAATCATCTGGACTACTGCAACGCACTGTACGCTGGCTGCAAAGAACAGACTATCAAAAAACTCCAAACAGCCCAGAATACTGCCGTCAGACTCGTATTTGGAAAAACTAAATATGAAAGTGCAAAACCCCTAAGAGAGAAACTTCACTGGCTCCCACTTAAGGAACACATTGTGTTCAAGATCTGCACGATTGTACACAAAATCATTCACGCAGACGCCCCAATCTACATGTTAAACCTCGTGGACCTACCTCCCAGAAATGCCACAAGATCATCCCACAAATTTCTCAATCTACACTTCCCCAGCTGTAAAGGTCTAAAATACAAGCTGATGCACGCCACTACCTTCTCCTACATGAGCACGCAGCTATGGAATGCATTACTTACAGACCTGAAAACAATTGACGAAATAACCAACTTTCGCAAATCTCTGAAGACATATTTCTTCAACAAGGCCTACAAAGAGAACCCATAGCCTTACTAATCCACCTCACCAACCCACCCAGTTATGAAAGTCCACCTAACACTTTCCTGCTTTCTTCCCTTAATCTTTGCACATTACTAATTGTATCTGATAACCTGGAATGTCAATGTCATAACAAAACTATGTAAGCCACATTGAGCCTGCAAATAGGTGGGAAAATGTGGGATACAAATGCAATAAATAATAATAATAATTATTATATAGTCAGATTGCAGCAGCATTTTTTTCAAGTCTGGGTACAGAGTGGAATAACTCATTTCAAAAAGAGTCCATAGTCTTTAGTGGCTCTGTGGGAGGGGAAGCTATTTTTTTGGATCGCAGATTCTATAACATATCAAAAATCTTCTATTCCCAGGTACTGTAAATGAGCGTTGACATCAGTGGTATTTCATTCTGTTTCAGCAGGAAGTTGTGCCAACTTGATTTCTAATAGAATTATATTTGTTGGGCACTTGTGCCTTAAGTTTCTCATTATTGTTGTTGACAGTGTTCCACTTCAGATTATTTCTACTTCTATTTTTTGTTTTGTTACAGCAACATCTAGGAAGAGAGTGGAAGATGAAGATGAAATGAAGCAGCTGGCTGCCTGGGCAACCTAAAAAGACACAAGGGTCTTTGCAGCACCTTACACTTAAATATTTGTACAAAAGTCTTTTTCATAGATGGGTTTCATACAGTTCATGGGATTTATTTTTGAAGTTTCTGGGGAGCAGTGCCTACTTTGCTAATCCATGGCTATCTTCATGTTTAAATCATGGAAAGCAGAAAAATTAGGTTTAAAATTGTGCTGGTCTCAATGAATACTAAAGACTTTATCACCATGGGTTTGCACTGTAACACTTCAGTTTTTAGGAGCCATTGAATGCTGTGACACTGTTTTGTTAAGTGCCCAGCAAAAAATTGGAATCTTGAAGAAGAGGTCTTTTGAGATCTGGAAAAACTCATATAATACATCATTATTTTGTTAGTCCTTTTAAAAGTATCTCAATCTACAAATGCTCCAGTGTTTTCTTGAACCGATATAGCTACTCAAATGCTACCCTATTTTAATAGCAACCGTACATGGCAATGTGTCAGAAGAAATGTCGAGCATCTAGTTTCAACTCATCACCCTCGGTGTTTATAAGGGTAGATTGGCTCACTGGATTGACATAACATCACAGAATTGGTTTTCTCTAGGTTGCTGCTTCAGGTTGGTAGTGATGAGTCATTAGCATCTGAAAGACTTTCCATGGGCTACACAAAATAATTTGGTGGTCATGGTGTAGTTCCCAGTGGATGCATGACTAAAAAAATGTCCCACTTCTTGTCAGCCTTTGCGGAGAGGCTGAAGTCTGCACAGGTAAGGAGAGTGAATTACCTTGATCCTAGAGGTGTTGCCCTCCAGTAAAGGGTTGAAAATATGATGGTGCAGCTATGAATGAGGGGAGAATTTGTTTTTTATTAGGTATCAACTGAGCAGGGTTTGCAAGCATAAATTTCACTAGAAAAAATGTTTAAAATATCCAAGTCAAAGCCACTGTCCATCCAAACATCCAAGAGATTTATGTAGTTTGTCATTTTTATCTTTGATATATTTTATTCCGTTAGCATTTTAACATTTTTAGGGATTCTGAGCACTTTCTGGTGTGTGTGTGTTTACACTAGATAGTTCCTGAGATTTCACAGATTAATGGTATCTGGAAAGCTATAAGTGATCTCGGAGAAATTGTCACTTTTTAATGCATTCTCTTAGATGGTCTTGTTGGCCATGTATGTTGGTCTAGACTAGCCTGCAAGCTGTATGCTGTGTTGGCTCTCTCTGTGTCTGTACAATGCTGCATACGTCTGGTAGCACTTTAGAAAGTAGTAGTAGTGTGATCAGAAATTGTGCCTTTCAGTCTGCAGAATTATAGCCTCTTATCCCCTGTAATGGGAACTGTTTGTTGTTTTTTTGTGGCACAGATCAGAGGTTTAAAACTTGATTGTACTTTTTTTTTAAACTTAGTGAATATACAGTATCTTCACCTGTCGCTAGAGATTAATTTTTACATTTAATTCTCAATCTCCTTTTGTAGATTACCAAGAATGGTTTATAAATTGAAACAGTGTTTAAGACTATGTGTCTGTACCCATACAGTAGCACTTCAGGTTGTGTGGTCATCGTTGTTAAATACTGCAGTCACACACATAGTAGGTGACGGCAGATAAAAGACTTGAATGGTCCATCCAGTTTGCCTAACAGTCATTCTCATTATATCAATTCATGATCAAGCAAGCAGTGAATGCAGTATAAAATACTTCATCCTGATCTTTTTGCCATTTTTGGGACATAGACTGTAGAAGTCCACTTGGCATTGTCCTTGCATTCCAACTACTGGAGATGCCATTGAAGCCCTTTCCAGCACATCCTAATCTGTCTTGCCATACATGGGATACAGACTGTAGAAGTCTGCCCAGCACTGTCCTTTGTTCCTCACAGCCGTCACCGGCTAAGCACTACTCAACACATCAACATGCATGCAGTCATATAATTTTATTTTTATACTATCCTCTTTCTAATTAGGGATCTTCTGTGTTTATCCCACGCCTTTTGAATTCTGTCACCGTTCTTGTCTGTACCACCTCTCTTGGGAGGGCATTCCAGGCATCCACCAACCTGTCCATTAAAAAGTATTTCCTGACATTATTCCTAAGTCTACCACCCCCAACCTCAATTCATGTCCTTTAGTTTTACCCTTTCTCATATCTGGAAAAGATCTGTTTGTATTAATACCTTTCAAGTATTTAAACATCTGTATTATATCTCCCCTATTCATCTAGGATATACATATTCAGTTCTTCTAGTCTCTTCTCATATGTCTTTTGGTGTAAACCTCATACCATTTTCATCACCTTGCTCTGAACCACTTCAAGTCTTTTTATGTCCTTAGTCTCCAAAACTGAACACAATACTCCAAGTGGGGCCTCACCAGTGACTTGTATAGTGGCATGAACACCTCCTTTCTTCTGCTGGTTATGCCTCTCTATGTAGCCTAGCTGCTTATTTCTAGGATAAGCAGCATAAAATGTATTGTACTGTTGTGGGATCTTGCCAGGTACTTGTGACCTGGATTGGCCACTGTTGGAAACAGGATTCTGGGCTTGATGGACTTTCGGTCTGTCCCAGTATGGCAATACGTATGTACTCACTGTCCCCCCTCCCCAGATCCTTCTCCTTGTCTGCGCATATCAGCTTCTCATTTTTACAACCACAAGTCCTGCCCTGTTCATTCCCTGAACAAAGAAATTTTCATTTCAGATGTGGTTAAACTTCCAGGTAGCTGCTATGGAATGATGAAACAGAACAACTCTGTTTAATCTGATATCACTGGTATCAGTCACTTGCATACACAGTAGGTGACAGCATCACATGCCAATATGACAGCTAAGCATCTATTGAAAAATAAAAAGTAATTTGTATGTGTCATAAACAAAATATACAGTGGCTATCAGAAGGGTTGGTTTTCTGTAATGAACAGATGACACAGAGTTACAGAAATGCCTATCAATCATCATTATCTCTATAGTGCTACTAGACCTATGCAGCACTGTACACCAAACATGTAGGAGACGGTCCTTGCTCAACAGGGCTTTCAATCTGTTCCAGACAGACAAATACAACAAATAAGGGATTAGAGAGTTGTTATGTGAATGATTAAAACAAATGGGTACTGAACAGGTGAAAAGGGGGGGGTTAAGAGTTAACAGCGTCCTCAAAAAGGTTGATTTGAATAGGGCCAGAGATGGAACATAACCTACTGACGGAGGCTCAGCAAGATAAAAGGAACAGATCTGGAGCTGGCAGTGGAGGAAAAGAGTACAGATAAGAGAGATTTGCCTGATTAAAAGAGTTGGTGTAGGGAGAGTTAAGAGAGGAGAGATACTGAAGAGCTGCAGAATGCTTACTTTCACTTATGATGCATGAGAATCTATTGCCTTGTTTTCACATTTTTTGAGTATAACAACAAAAGCTATATAGAAATATAGGATGAAATCTTATTTTGTAATTGTCAAGGGCTGAATACCTCCCAAGTTTTTGTAACTGGAAAATTTTGTGAAATAGAGACTAGAATGTGTGATAAATATACATTGACAAGGAGGTTAACAATGAAAAAAGCGGAATCCCTGCTAAGAAATTGTAACTAACAGAGGTCTATACAGCCTAAAGCCAAAGGCCAGAGAAAGAATAATTTAATGCGCTGGATTGTGTGGTCATGTATTAGGTTATGATTGCTTTGTTCCCTATGGAAAATCAACTGTTCATTAAAAATTAGATAAGGTGACAGTTCTATAAAGGGGTGCCTAGATGTAGGCAACCCAATGGCACATGGGGAGGACCTATTTCCATAATAGCATCTAGGTGCCCAGATTTTGTTATAGAATACTGGCATAAACCCACATCGGCGCCCCTAAATGTAGGCACACCCATGTATGCCAGATCATTGGCGAGCATGCCTAAGTGCTCTCTATAAGTTGAGCGTGTAAGTGGGAGACGTCCATGCTCCACCCACATGTATGCTCCCCTTCAACTTACATGCTGTGGCACTTCTAGAATAGTGCTTAGGGTGCTTATGCATGTAAATGACAGTTAATTCTGCATTTATATGTGCAAATTGCACGGAAGTGTGAATATGTAATTATAAAATTGCCCTTCACATATCTTAACTGATAGATTGTTAGTCCGAGGGGTGCTTGAGTGGGTGGGGTGTGTGTGCCTATATAATATATGTGTATATATATTTTTTTAACAGGATCTGTATAAAATATTTTAGATCAAATATTTCTCAATTTCAGGGGTTCAGGCTTTCAGAATACCCTCAATGTATATGCATGAGATAGATTTGCATACAGTGGATGTAGTGCAGTATACCTCATTCATATTCATTATGGATATCCTGCAAACTTGATTGGTTGGGTGTGTTCCCAGGACTTTATTGAGAACCCCTGCTCTGTTTCTATTTAAATACACTTTAAAATGCGTATTCAACAGAGATTTTTTTTAAAGGAAAACTTAAGCAGGATTTAAGAGGAAAAAATGTTTCAAGGAGCATCAGTTGGTTTGAATTTGCATCTAGAATAGAAAATGAGTTGATATGAAAAAAAAATAGAGAATCAGGAAGGTAGCATCAAGATTAGCATGCTTTAAGTAAGGGCATATTATTTTCACCCAATTAACTTGGTCCTAAAATGTCTTGTGTTTTCTTTTTTTTTTTCTTTGATACTGTAAGATCAATGTAAGATTTGGAATCGGGTTGTTCTGAATTAATAAGACACATTCACATTTTGAGGGAGAAACTTCCAGGAGCATAATAGACATGTTAATTATGATCAATTTTTCCTTGAATCTTTACTGAGTAATCCTTTGTTTTTCTTGTTTTGTGTTCATTTTCACATTTGAAACACATGCTGCTTATATTCAATGGGGGAAGGGGGGGTGGTATTATAAAGTTCTCTTAGCACAGCTGGCAAAGAGATGTTAAAGCTAGGTAAGCAGAGGCTAATTTTGACAATTCAGACAGGAAGGTAAAATGATTCACTGAGGGGTTTATTTAAACTCCTGCTCTAAGGTATTCTGGTGTTTCTAGCATTGTTTTTCTTTTTCCCCAGAATGTGTTAGGAAACAAAGGGAAATTTTGCATTGTCTGGTCATTCTATTTTAAGACAAAAGTTCAAAGTCTGGAATTCTTGAGTTAACGTTTGGTATGCAGAAAAAAAAAAAAAAAAGAAACTCTAGCTGAGCCTTCCTGCTATGCCTGCCTTTTATGACATCTACTGAAATTCTTGTATTGTCTAATAATTTGCATATCCTTTATTTTTTCTGTTAAAAAGACATCAATCGCTGGATTCTATATGGGTTGCCCAGATTTGGCATGGATCCCAGATCCGCATGCAAAGTAATTAAAGAGCTGTTAATTGGCACTTTTGGGTTTAAGCATGGATCTGTGCTGCATATACAGAGTGTGCCCAAATATTTATCACGCACAACTCAAGAGGGGCATGGGCCGGTCGGGGTGATCCCAAACGTTAGGCACAATTTTACAGAATAGGGTCATTTGTGCCACTAGTTGCGTACCAGCATTTACATCAGGTTTCAGCAGGTGTAAGTGTAGCAACCAAAGTTAGGTGCAGGATTCGCACTAAACTAGTATTCTGTAAAGGGTGTTCAGGCACCGTGCCCTTTGCAGATAAAGCATCACGATACTTTCCAATTTAAATTAAAACTATAATTGTTAACCTCAGGATACCGTAGAAGAATGGATATATATTCAGTATGGGAAACTGCAACATCAACATGTTTTTTCATGAAATTCAGCTATGAAGTTATGTAGAAACATTGAAATAAAAAAAGTTATTTATCAATAATGGGATCAGTGGGAACAGAGAGAGGAAAGAAGTGGGATGAATTAGACTAGTAGATCCCCTTTTAATTTATTTTCCTTTGTTATAAATTATCAGTGTTTTATTACTGACTCTATCCTTGTAACACTGAAATGCTGATTTAGGCTGTTTTAAGTGCATGATTTTTGTTACTCAGTGGTTCCCAAATTTATCTTCTAACTAGTAAAAAAGGCCCGTTTCTGGAACGAATGAAACGGGCGCTAGCAAGGTTTTCCTGGGAGTGTGTATGTTTGAGAGAGCCAGAGTGAATGTGCGAGTGTGTGACAGTGTGTGTGTGAGAATGAGAGTGTGACAGGGTCCCCTCCCGTTCCTAATGCCCCTCACCCCATTCCCTCCCCTCCTTTTCCTCCTCCTTCCCACACTTTGGGTTCCTTAAGGCTTTCAAAAGTCTATGTACCCCCGTGGCCCTAACACCCAGTATCCGGATACCCCACCGCTTTGCTCCTCACCCCTCCCCCAAGATGTAATACTTTCACGTCCTTCATTTTTTAAAAAAAAGTGTCCTATCTACCCTGTGTACAAATGCCGGGCATTCACATTGTGTTCTTCTCGTAAATTTTCATTTCTTTCATTCATTCAGAACTTGCCCCCCCTGAACACTTTTGGTTCCTTCAGTCTTTTAAAACTCTCCTATCTACCCTGTGTCCTAATGGCCAGCATTCAGATTGTTTTCTTTTCCCAAATGTTCATGTCTTTCAGAACTCCCCCCATTTAACACTTTGGTTCAATCAGTCTTTTAAAACTCTCCTATCAACCTTGTGTCCTAATGGCCAGCACTCAGATTGTTTTGCTTTGCCAAATTGTCTGTCACTGATGTCAGTGCGTGCCTGCCTAGCAGACCACTTCCGGCAGGCACGGTCCCAAGCACATCCTGTTGGAGGTGAGAATTATTATATAGGATGTGCCTTCAGTAGTTGGATTTTCAAGACATCCACAATGAATGCACACGAGACACACACTCCTGCACTGCTGCCATGGCACACAAGCTTTGTGTGTGTTTATTGCAGATACTTTGAAAATCCAGTCAGTGGGTTTCAAATGGGACTTTCCTGAGAACAAGTTGGGAACCGCTGATTAGGGTTTGAGTACCTTGAGAACTGTGTACCACAGTGATCTCAAATATTTGATTAGTAAATGCTGAGCCAGAAACAGGATGACATCCGGGCAGGGAAGAGGACCATCACTGCCTATTGTTTCTATTGGAACTATAGCTTTGGAAACAACTTGTGCCATCTTGAAATGTTGTGAGTACAGAAATTGCATTTTAGGCCTATGTGTTATAAAGTCATTCTTTCATTTAATAGCTTTTCCTCCAAGTTCCCAAATGGCACGTTGCAGAAGAAACACTAAATTATTTTACTATAGTACTGTAAAATCTCCAGACTTAAATGACATTTTCTGTGTCAACAACATTTTAAAAACGTTTTAGAAGTTTATAATTTGTTTGAGTAAAATATTTTGTTATTTGATGTGTGAAGGAATATTGCTTTGTAATGTGAGTTCTATTAATAAACTCTCTAAGATCACTCTCTCCATGCCTGTCTCTGAAGTATTAATACATGACAGGCCCAGAATTAGTGTACACTTATGGTGAAGCGCTGATGAGCATGCCCAGTAAGTAGTAATATTTCCTTGGTATAGGTAATTTTGTTTGTTTTGGATGTAGCTGACACCTTTTTCAGTAGTAACTCTGTTACAGTAGGTTGGGTCCCCCCCCCCCCCCCCCCCCCCCATTGCTGGAAGGCTTAGATTAGTTTGCACCTGAAGAAATGGAGGGTTAAGTGACTTGTCCAAGATCAAAAGGAACAGCAGCAGAATTTGAACTGGGCTTCAGTGGTTGTCAGGCCAATAACAACTAGGCTACTCCTCCACTTGCATATAAATAACCAGCTACCTCTTTTTTTAAAGCCTTATATCCTGATTGTATGGTAACAGGTCATAAAATGCAGGGAAGGCAGTTCTGGCTTTGAGACACTTATTAAAACCACTCTGAATTTCTCAATTTAGAAAACTTTGAAGCTGAAATAGATAAGGAGACTGACTTGTTTATTCTTTATGACCTATTCATACCTGTTCTGTGGGTTAGGTATGAAATCTTGAGCATCCTGACAGAGGATGGGAGACCATTCTGCCTGGCCTACTCAAATATCTCTCTCTCTCCCAGACTCAAAGTCTGTCATTGTCTTTGCTTTTACTGCTTTGTCTGGAAGCATACTCCAGATAATCCACCATTGTGTCAGGAGAAGGTGGGTGTTTTCATTCTTTCTCTTCCATCTCTATTTATAATTCTTATAGTCTGCCTTTCCAGCAATAGAAAACAGATTAAAATTAACATATAATGTATACAACCCTTGCAGCCAGAAATGTATTTTTTCTTGGTTCCTTAGCATGACAAATTTCTATTCACGGCTTTCATTGTATGCAAATTTGTTTCATACATATTTATTGCAGACATCCTAAAAACTGTGGCTGGCTAGGGGTCTCAGGACTGCTGTAAAAAACACTATTATAGAGCATTCTTTCTTCTCTACAAGGCTTGCTGCTTCATCAGCCAGGCAGTCTAGAGCACTGCACAGAACAGAACCAGGCACACCTGTTAAGGGGGGGGGGGGGGGCGACCACAACCGGGCTGAAGGCCAGCGAAGACAGAAGTGTGGGGGAGGGTACAGGGAGGGCCAGCTAGAGAGCAGAGGTAGTAGTAGAAGGGTAGCAAGGGGAGGAGAGAGGAATTCGAACTGCACAGGAAGTCCTTTTGAATTTGGAGGCAGAAGAGCAACGCCCACCCACTTGAGAGGCCAGGTTTGTCGCAGCGAGGCGTTAAGACTACAATGTTTACACACAGCCAGCAATGGGTACACAGCAGCTTGACACATAACAGTTACAAGGTTGGGGTAACTACTGCTGCAGAAAGAGTTGTGTGGAAAGTTATCAAGTTGATGCAAATGGTAGGCTTGCATGTGAGCAGCCTTGTTATAAGGAAACGTGTATACAGCTTGTCTCCTGGCTTTGACGGCCGGGAGGCCTAGAACGTTATTTTGTGTGGTAGGTGCCTCCTTCAACAGGAGACACCAAGTGACGTCGGGTGCTTGGAAAACAGCATAGGGGGCCACAGGGGCTTGGCCTGTGGCCCAGAATATGCAACTACATGTAGAAGCTGTGTACCCGGGTAGAAATGCAAATGCTGGCATAATGATTATTAGAAGATGTAATGTAATTTGTTTAAGTTGTAACAATTTTGATGTTCCTGGCAGCGGCCAAAATAAATCCAATTCTATCGAAGATACGGCTTGTAGTGTGGTATTGAAGGGGGCGGGGTGATACGTCTGAGTTTGTGCCGAATGCCCGAGTTGTGGGGATGGAAGAAGTTGCCACAGGAGTGTAGTCAAAATCTCTGGTGACTCCAGAATGAGGCTTGGAATGCACAGACGCAATTGGAGCACCAGAATGAGACCTGAATTCCCAGAGAGGCAGCTAGAACACCTGACTGAGGATTGGAACACTCATTAGCTAAATACTGAATAGCATCCAAAACACTACAGGAGGCTGTTGGGAAGAAACAAATAATGGTCCACGTTATTATAATCTCCAGTATTTATTGCAGCAAAGTACAGGCCACCACGTATTAGGTGTTCCATGTTGAGTCACATATGGTCCATGCAGCGCACAAGAGAAACACAAAATGAAATCTTTACTCAAGACAGCAATTCAGTCCACATAGTGAATGATACATACCTGTAGCAGGTGTTCTCCGAGGACAGCAGGCTGATTGTTCTCACGACTGGGTGACGTCCGCGGCAGCCCCCACCAACCGGAAAAAAGCTTCGCGGGACGGTCGGCACGCAGGGCACGCCCACCGCGCATGCGCGGCCGTCTTCCCGCCCGTGCGCGACCGCTCCCGCCAGTTGAATGACTAGCAAAAGATGAAACACACAACTCCAAAGGGGAGGAGGGAGGGTAGGTGAGAACAATCAGCCTGCTGTCCTCGGAGAACACCTGCTACAGGTATGTATCATTCACTTTCTCCGAGGACAAGCAGGCTGCTTGTTCTCACGA
Organism: Microcaecilia unicolor; assembly: GCF_901765095.1. Classification (NCBI taxonomy): domain Eukaryota; kingdom Metazoa; phylum Chordata; class Amphibia; order Gymnophiona; family Siphonopidae; genus Microcaecilia; species Microcaecilia unicolor. The sequence continues at coordinate 527,223,057 of NC_044031.1, forward strand.
CTGGGGTATCCCTAGCTCTCAGGCTCACTCAAAACAAGAACCCAGGTCAATTGAACCTCGCAACGGCGAGGGTACAACAGAAATTGACCTACGAAGAACAACTAACTGAGAGTGCAGCCTGACCAGAATAAATTCGGGTCCTGGAGGGTGGAGTTGGATTTACACCCCAAACAGATTCTGCAGCACCGACTGCCCGAACCGACTGTCGCGTCGGGTATCCTGCTGGAGGCAGTAATGAGATGTGAATGTGTGGACAGATGACCACGTCGCAGCCTTGCAGATCTCTTCAATAGTGGCTGACTTCAAGTGGGCCACCGACGCTGCCATGGCTCTGACACTATGAGCCGTGACATGACCCTCAAGAGTCAGCCCAGCCTGGGCGTAAGTGAAGGAAATGCAATCTGCTAGCCAATTGGAGATGGTGCGTTTCCCGACAGCGACCCCTAGCCTGTTAGGGTCGAAAGAAATAAACAATTGGGCGGACTGTCTGTTGGGCTGTGTCCGCTCCAAGTAGAAGGCCAATGCTCTCTTGCAGTCCAATGTGTGCAACTGACGTTCAGCAGGGCGGGTATGCGGCCTGGGAAAGAATGTTGGCAAGACAATTGACTGGTTAAGATGGAACTCCGACACCACCTTCGGCAGGAACTTTGGGTGGGTACGGAGCACTACTCTGTTGTGATGAAATTTGGTATATGGAGCATGAGCTACTAGGGCTTGAAGCTCACTGACCCTACGAGCGGAAGTAACTGCCACCAAGAAAATGACCTTCCAGGTCAAGTACTTCAGATGGCAGGTATTCAGTGGCTCAAAAGGAGGTTTCATCAGCTGGGTGAGGACGACGTTGAGATCCCATGACACAGTAGGAGGCTTGATAGGGGGCTTTGACAAAAGCAAGCCTCTCATGAATCGAACGACTAAAGGCTCTCCAGAGATGGCTTTACCTTCCACACGATAATGGTAAGCACTAATCGCACTAAGGTGATTCCTTACTGAGTTGGTCTTGAGGACAGACTCTGATAAGTGCAGAAGGTATTCAAGCAGGTTCTGTGCAGGGCAAGAACAAGGTTCTAGGGCCTTGCTCTCACACCACACGACAAACCTCCTCCACTTGAAAAAGTAACTCTTTTTAGTGGAATCCTTCCTAGAGGCAAGCAAGACCCGGGAGACACCCTCAGACAGACCCAACGCAGTGAAGTCTACGCCCTCAACATCCAGGCCGTGAGAGCCAGGGACTGAAGGTTGGGGTGCAGCAACGCTCCGTCGTTCTGCGAGATGAGAGTCGGAAAACACTCCAATCTCCACGGTTCCCCGGAGGACAACTCCAGAAGAAGAGGGAACCAGATCTGACGGGGCCAAAAGGGCGCTATCAGAATCATGGTGCCGCGGTCTTGCTTGAGCTTCAGTAAGGTCTTCCCCACCAAAGGTATGGGAGGATAAGCATACAGGAGGCCGGTCCCCCAATGGAGGAGAAAAGCGTCCGACGCTAGCCTGCGTCTGGAACAGAACAGAGGCAGCTTGTGGTTGGTCTGAGAGGCGAAAAGGTCCACTGAGGGGGTGCCCCACTCTCGGAAGATCTTGCGTACCACTCTGGCGTGGAGCGACCACTCGTGCGGTTGCATGACTCTGCTCAGTCTGTCGGCCAGACTGTTGTTTACGCCTGCCAGGTACGTGGCTTGGAGGAGCATGCCGAACCGACACGCCCAACGCCACATCCCGACGGCCTCCTGACACAGGGGGCGAGATCCGGTGCCCCCCTGCTTGTTGACGTAATACATTGCAACCTGATTGTCTGTCCGAATTTGGATAATTTGGCAGGACAGCCGATCTCTGAAGGCCTTCAGTGCGTTCCAGATCGCTCGGAGCTCCAGGAGGTTGATCTGCAGATCCTTTTCCTGGAGGGACCACAGACCCTGGGTGTGAAGCCCATCGACATGAGCTCCCCACCCCAGGCGAGATGCATCAGTCGTCAACACTTTCGTGGGCTGTGGAATTTGAAATGGACGTCCCAGTGTCAAATTGGTCCGGATGGTCCACCAGAGCAGTGAAGTGCGGCAACTGGTGGAGAGGCGGATGACATCTTCTAGATTCCCGGTGGCTTGGAACCACCGGGAAGCTAGGGTCCATTGAGCAGATCTCATGTGAAGACGAGCCATGGGAGTCACATGAACTGTGGAGGCCATATGACCCAGAAGTCTCAACATCTGCCGAGCTGTGACCTGCTGAGACGCTCTGGTCTGCGAAGCCAGGGCCAGGAGATTGGTGGCCCTCGCTTCGGGAAGGTAGGCCTGAGCCGTCTGGGTATTCAGCAGAGCTCCTATGAATTCCAGAGACTGGGTTGGCTGGAGATGGGACTTTGGGTAATTTATCACAAACCCCAGCAGCTCCAGAAGCTGAATAGTGCACTGCATGGACCGGAGGGCTCCTGCCTCCGAGGTGTTCTTGACCAGCCAATCGTCGAGATATGGGAACACGTGCACTCCCAGCTTGCGTAGGTAGGCCGCTACCACCACGAGGCACTTGGTAAACACTCGTGGGGCAGAGGCGAGCCCAAAGGGCAGCACACAATACTGAAAGTGCCGTGCGCCCAGGCGGAATCTGAGATACTGTCTGTGAGCTGGCAGTATCGGTATGTGAGTATATGCGTCCTTTAAATCCAGGGAACATAGCCAATCGTTTTTCTGAATCATTGGCAGAAGGGTGCCCAAGGAAAGCATCCTGAACTTTTCTTTGACCAGGAATTTGTTCAGGCCTGTCAGGTCTAGGATGGGACGCATCCCCCCTGTTTTCTTTTCCACAAGGAAGTACCTGGAATAGAATCCCTGCCCTTCCTGCCCGGGTGGTACGGGCTCGACCGCATTGGCGCTGAGAAGGGCGGAGAGTTCCTCTGCAAGTACCTGCTTGTGATGGGAGCTGAAAGACTGAGCTCCCGGAGGACAATTTGGAGGCAGGGAGGCCAAATTCAGGGCGTATCCGCACCGCACTATTTGGAGAACCCACTGGTCGGAGGTTATGAGAGGCCAAAAATTTTAACCTCCCTCCGACCGGCAGATCGTCCGGTACGGACACTTGTAGGGCGGCTATGTTCCTGTGGATCCAGTCAAAAGCCCGTCCCCGGCTTTTGCTGTGGAGGCGCAGGGGGCTGCTTAGGCGCACGCTGTTGACGAGAACGAGCGCGCTGGGGCTGTCCCTGTGCCTGACGAGGCCTTCGGGCCGGCTGGTTGTACCTACGCTTCGCAAAAGAATAGGGTGCAGCCTGCCGGGCCCGGGAAAAACGTCCACCTGTGGAGGTGGATGCTGAAGGCGCCCGGTGGGAGAGCTTGTCGAGAGCGGTTTCCCGCTGATGCAGTTGGTCCACCATCTGCTCGACCTTCTCACCAAAAATGTTATCCCCCCGGCAAGGGACGTCGGCCAGTCTCTGCTGGGTGCGGTTGTCCAGGTCAGAGGCACGCAGCCATGAGAGCCTGCGCATCACTATACCTTAGGCCGCAGCACGAGATGCCACGTCACAGGTGTCATAGATACCCCTGGACAGGAACTTTCTGCACGCCTTCAGCTGCCTGACCACCTCCTGATAAGGCCTGGACTGCTCCGGCGGGAGCTTCTCGACCAGGTCCGCCAGTTGCTGCACATAGGTCCGCATGTGAATGCTCATATAGAGCAGGTATGATTGGATGCGGGTCACGAGCATGGAGGATTGGTAGGCCTTCCTCCCAAACGAGTCCAGAGTGCGAGACTCCCGCCCCGGAGGCGCCGAGGCGGTATCCCTCGAACTCCGTGCCCTCTTGAGAGCAGAATCCACGACCGCTGAGTCATGGGGCAATTGTGGCCGCATTAGCTCTGGGTCGGAGTGGATCCTGTACTGGGACTCTGCTTTCTTGGGAATGGTGGGGTTAGTTAATGGTCGCACCCAGTTCCGAAGCAGCGTCTCCTTAAGGACATTGTGCAGCGGCACCGTGGAGGACTCTCTAGGTGGTGATGGATAGTCGAGGACCTCGAGCATCTCGGCCCTCGGCTCTTCCACAGAGACCACGGGGAAGGGAATGCTAATAGACATATCCCGCACAAAGGAGGCAAAGGAGAGACTCTCGGGAGGTGAGAGTTTCCTCTCCGGTGAAGGCGTGGGGTCCGAGGGAAGGCCCGTAGACTCCTCTGAGGAGAAATATCTAGGGTCCTCCTCTTCCCCCCACGAGTCCTCATCCTCGGTGTCGGACATAAGCTCATGTAGCTGAGTCCTGAACCGGGCCCGGCTCGACGTCGAGGCACCAAGGTCTCGGTGTCGTCGAGCGGTGGACTCCCGCGCCGGCGGGGACGGAGCTCCCTCCGTTGACGGGGACTCCACCTGCGTGGCGGTCGAGACCGGCACCGCAAGCGGCGGCGGTGTCGACGGCCCCGGCGCCGGGCTAGAGCTCGCCGGCGCCACAGTCATCGGCGCCGAGGGCGCAAGCACCCCCGGCGCCGGCATCAGCCTTTCCAGGATCCCCGGAAGGATGGCTCTGAGGCACTCGTCCAGGCCCGCTGCCGGGAAAGGCGGTGGGGCCGGTAGGGGTGTCGGCGCCAGAAGCTGCTGGGGGCCAAGAGACGGCACCGAGGTGCCGGAACCCCGACGCGTCGGTACCTCCACAACCGACGGAGACCTCTCCTCTCGACGATGACGCTTCGGCGTCGCCTCCTCTCCGATATCCGGATGCACCGAGGGCGACCGGTGACGACGCTTCTTATCTTTCTTACGATGCCCGTCACCGGCGCCGGAAGGCATGGAGGAGGAGGTCGATCCCCCTCGGTCTGGAGGTACCGGGTCAGACAGGGTTCGGTCCCGTGGCCCACGAGTTGAGGGAGTGACCGGGGCCGACTGCCCACGCGGCCTCTCACCCCCACTCTCACCGGAGGACCGGCGGGCCCTGTTCTCCTGGGGTCGCTGCCATCGGTGCCAATGTCTCGGGCATCGATACCGGTACCGAAGGGCCGGGCGTCGATACCGATGCCTTCGAGGTCGACGTCGAGGGGCCGGCGCAAGTTCCAAAAAGACGGTCCCGCAGAACTTGCCTCGCAACCTGAGTCCGTTTCCGGAGACCGAGACACAGAGAACACGACTTGATATTGTGCTCCGGCCCGAGGCACTGGAGGCACCAAGCGTGGGTGTCGGTCTGCGAGATCGGCCGGCCGCAGCGACCACACTTTTTAAATCCACTCGGGACCTTCGAGGACATCGAAGGAAAAATCGCGTCGGCGAAGTCAAAGTCGTCAATGGTGGCTGAAATCACACCACGAAAAGGAAAACGACCGTGCGGCCACTAGGCCGCAATGCAGCATCCCCGCTGGAAGCGAGGGAAAAAAGGGAGCGCGTGCTCCACACGCGCAGGGTTTCTTTTTTTTTTTTTTTTTTCAAAAAGAAACCGGACGGTAACTAAACCTAAATAAACAAAGAAAAAGCACGATCGGCGTAAACGCTATCGAAAATCCGGCGGCTGAATCAGAGAGAGCGGCGGGGCACGACTCTCTCCAGACGCGGAAAAAAAGGAACTGGCGGGAGCGGTCGCGCACGGGCGGGAAGACGGCCGCGCATGCGCGGTGGGCGTGCCCTGCGTGCCGACCGTCCCGCGAAGCTTTTTTCCGGTTGGTGGGGGCTGCCGCGGACGTCACCCAGTCGTGAGAACAAGCAGCCTGCTTGTCCTCGGAGAAATAAAGATACATCAAAATAACAACTTGCATTTTTAAAGGCCAGCTTGCTTGAATTATCTCTGCTCCCTTACAGGATTTGGCAATGGCATTTAACTATAGGCATAAAAACTTCCAAGCAGGTTAAGCATTATCGGACAAAGCCTGGAGGGAGAAGTAAGGTCAAGGATTCCACCTCAAATTCGCCAAATTCTTGATCTGTAGGGTAACACTACTCTTATAAAACATTTTTAAAACTTAAGAGGCACTTCAACTTCCTCAATTCAAAAATCTTGTGACATATTCCTACACTCTGATTAGCCTCACAGAGATTGTGTTTGACTAACATTTCTGATAGACCCTCTGTGGTGATTAAAAAGCATTCAGGTGTGGAGTAAAGTTCCAACAGAAAAAGTTTTATATTTGCAGGTGCTACCTACATACAGCTCAGCACTGTACAGCTGCCGGGGGCCAACCCAACTTGCTTGAGTCAAGTTCTATGACACTGACTTGCCTCTTTAAGGTATATGCTGCAGCTCAGAATACTAATGAAGAAAGGGATTGCCAACAAAACTCTTATCTACATATGCTGTTCACACACTTTTTTTTAGCAGTAAATAAGCTCCAGGACTCCCTAACTTTTCCATTAGGCTATAATTTATCAGCTTGCAACACACAGGGTAAGCATGAGACAAAGTTTCAGAAACATAAGTGTTACAGCAAATACAAAAAAAAGTCTTCATTTTTTTTAAACATTCCAATGCAGTATATTTTCCAGCCTGAAGCAACAGTTTCTGAGGAATTCAGGCAAACTCATAAATTAAAAGAAATAGATGTTCTCTCAGCACAAAATACATGGCTTTTACAATATCTTCTGCAAGATTTCATTCAGAAAATCATTTCCACATGCAAACTTCATATTTTGGCACATGAACTGCTGCATTAGAAAACCAGAATTTTGACAAAGGATTTCCCAACATGCTCTTGCTATGGAGTAATGCAGACATTTTTTATACTAAAGCTTTTGCAAAATCCTTTCTTCCAGAGAAAGAAAAATTATCTAATGGATTACTCCAGTTTTTATTTCCTGTGGAGATCTTTGTATGATTCCTTATAAAGCTCACTATATATACAGCCAAACTTACAAAGTTAGCTCTGAAACTTCAAGCACTTTTCCTACTAATTATACAGCATTTAAACAAAGTAGGTGGTACTGAGAAACCAAAGGAGAAACACGGGGAAAAAGGAAGGAAACAAGGCACTTTTAAGTAATTAACAAGCAAAAATATGATTCCTTAAAAGCTGGCTCACAGTAGCAAATGTCCAAGTTAATAAGCAAGGAAAATACAGAAAGGCACTACACACCCCCTTTCCACCCCCACAGCTAATGGCTAACTGAACTTGGCACAAAGAGGCCTCAGTACCATAAAGTGCATCCTTTGGCTTAATACTTTATTAAAAAAAAAAACCAGACTGCAAGGAGTTCCATTCATGCCCACAGGATCAAGAAACACAGAAGTCCAATGGCGCTAGATTCTATAATGAAGGGGTACCAAGACAAATATGGCTTTGTGCGCATTCCTCCCCCTTCAGAACTCAACTGTTTTTTTTTTAACCTACAAAACTGGTCTGTACTTAGCCACAAGGTAGAGGTAGTGGTTTCGATGAAGGCAAGATCATTACTACGGAGAATAAGGTAAAGGTATTTATAGAACTGTTCTTTTTAAATGCTTTGTTGAACTACAGCCACTGAAATACATAATATAGTGTGTTTAGGATCACTGCTGCCTCTCTTTCATGGGTGCTTCTTATAAAAACTCCCCCTCCCCCCACTATTTAAAACACAACAGTCAGCACTGACCGCGCTGTTTAACGTTATACCTGGATATTCATGGACCGATGATCAGAAGCCCATTGAGGTTCCAATCAGCAGTCTAAAAATAGCTCCGGAACAGCACAGGGCTATAACGCTCCTATGATCAAAGCTAACAGCTCTGATCATAGGGGTACTTCTGCAGGAGGATTGTGCCTGGACATGCGCCCAAGGCACAATCCTCCCACAGAAGTTGTTTGACAGGTCCAGACTGTCAAAAACCTGCAGAAGAGGTTTGACAGGTCTTGGATTTTGTAAGCAATTAGCTTTATTACACGTGCTCACCAGCTCTGATCATCAGGCAGGAACAAACATAGGCACTAGTATGGCGTTACTGGCCTCCAGCACCCGTGTTTACTTCTGATCATCGGCCCATCAGTGCCAGAAACCAGCACTCATTACCTGGATTTAAGGCAGCCCCTGGAAGGTGACAGGGTTCTAGTACTGAATATCAGCAGTACTTGAATAATCCAGATGTTAGGACAGGTATTTTGCCAACGTAACGCATGCAGAGAGCTGTCTGGGTAGAGAATGACACAGGGACAAAGTTTGTCCCTGTCCCCACCCCATCCGCATGGGCCCTGTCTCCATTCCCACCCTGTCCCCACCCCGGTGGGCTCTGTCCTCATCTACAGAAGCCTTGAACACTTACAGTGGGGGAAATAAGTATTTGATCCCTTGCTGATTTTGTAAGTTTGCCCACTGACAAAGACATGAGCAGCCCATAATTGAAGGGTAGGTTATTGGTAACAGTGAGAGATAGCACATCACAAATTAAATCCGGAAAATCACATTGTGGAAAGTATATGAATTTATTTGCATTCTGCAGAGGGAAATAAGTATTTGATCCCCCACCAACCAGTAAGAGATCTGGCCCCTACAGACCAGGTAGATGCTCCAAATCAACTCGTTACCTGCATGACAGACAGCTGTCGGCAATGGTCACCTGTATGAAAGACACCTGTCCACAGACTCAGTGAATCAGTCAGACTCTAACCTCTACAAAATGGCCAAGAGCAAGGAGCTGTCTAAGGATGTCAGGGACAAGATCATACACCTGCACAAGGCTGGAATGGGCTACAAAACCATCAGTAAGACGCTGGGTGAGAAGGAGACAACTGTTGGTGCCATAGTAAGAAAATGGAAGAAGTACAAAATGACTGTCAATCGACAAAGATCTGGGGCTCCACGCAAAATCTCACCTCGTGGGGTATCCTTGATCATGAGGAAGGTTAGAAATCAGCCTACAACTACAAGGGGGGAACTTGTCAATGATCTCAAGGCAGCTGGGACCACTGTCACCACGAAAACCATTGGTAACACATTACGACATAACGGATTGCAATCCTGCAGTGCCCGCAAGGTCCCCCTGCTCCGGAAGGCACATGTGACGGCCCGTCTGAAGTTTGCCAGTGAACACCTGGATGATGCCGAGAGTGATTGGGAGAAGGTGCTGTGGTCAGATGAGACAAAAATTGAGCTCTTTGGCATGAACTCAACTCGCCGTGTTTGGAGGAAGAGAAATGCTGCCTATGACCCAAAGAACACCATCCCCACTGTCAAGCATGGAGGTGGAAATGTTATGTATTGGGGGTGTTTCTCTGCTAAGGGCACAGGACTACTTCACCGCATCAATGGGAGAATGGATGGGGCCATGTACCGTACAATTCTGAGTGACAACCTCCTTCCCTCCGCCAGGGCCTTAAAAATGGGTCGTGGCTGGGTCTTCCAGCACGACAATGACCCAAAACATACAGCCAAGGCAACAAAGGAGTGGCTCAGGAAGAAGCACATTAGGGTCATGGAGTGGCCTAGCCAGTCACCAGACCTTAATCCCATTGAAAACTTATGGATGGAGCTGAAGCTGCGAGTTGCCAAGCGACAGCCCAGAACTCTTAATGATTTAGAGATGATCTGCAAAGAGGAGTGGACCAAAATTCCTCCTGACATGTGTGCAAACCTCATCATCAACTACAGAAGACGTCTGACCGCTGTGCTTGCCAACAAGGGTTTTGCCACCAAGTATTAGGTCTTGTTTGCCAGAGGGATCAAATACTTATTTCCCTCTGCAGAATGCAAATAAATTCATATACTTTCCACAATGTGATTTTCCAGATTTAATTTGTGATGTGCTATCTCTCACTGTTACCAATAACCTACCCTTCAATTATGGGCTGCTCATGTCTTTGTCAGTGGGCAAACTTACAAAATCAGCAAGGGATCAAATACTTATTTCCCCCACTGTATGATTTCATAGTTAAATCTTTTTTATTAAAGTATAAAAACAAACAATATGCTGTGCAACTGTTGTGTATAAATAACAACGAGCAGCTATAATAACTCTCTACCTTTCCAACTAGAAAATGACACGGGGACTTCCTGTGGGCTCTGTCCCCATCCCTGCGGTTACTGCAGTTCCCCATCCCCGTGTCATTCTCTATGTCCAGGTACCCAGATAACTTTAAGCTCTGCCTCTGACCACCAATACACTTTCCAGAATGCGCTAGGTCACGCAAAGCTTTCAGCATCATTGTGCGCACACAATAGCGCTGAAAATCAGTGTCACTTATCTGGTTAGGTATATTAAATCAATCTGGAATCCAGTCAAACTAGTGTGTTTCTTAATACTCTGTGTCTTATTTAGATCCAGGGTCCAAGCCTCCTCTATTTCAAGGTTCAGTTACTTGGCTTGGACCAATTATTTTTGGCCTAGTAAAGTGCGCTGCACAGCACAAACTCAGTGTATGAACTGAACCCTTTCTGAATTCAGACTATGTCCAGTCACTAAATTCCTGAAGAGTCAAGTTTATGATTCTAGAACTGACAGCTCCAATCATCCTGCACTGAATTACCCTATACTATACACCTGTGAAGAGATCTGTTTTCTTCAGTTATATACACAAAGTTTAGCGAGGAGACATTTTCATACAATTTCAAAATTCAAGCGACAATGACATTCTTTTGCTAGTTCCAGGCCTGCACTATCCCCGGCGTTGGTATTTCCTGCACCCTAAGCCTAAGGCCACTTTTAGCACTGCCGGTGACTAACCCATTTTGACATTTCCATAATAAAGGCCATTTTCCCATTAGCATGTGAGCGCTTACAGACACCTATTTTGTAGGCAGCAATGCCCACAAACTGATCAGCATAGCTGCGCCCACTCTCTGCCTCCAAACAAACCCTTAGTGCTAGAAAATAGTGTGCACACATGTAAAAAAAACAAACAAACAAAAAGCTACTGAGGGATGACCGAGTGTGCCCCGCAATCATGCCTTTTAACCTGTGGGAAGCACACATTAGTACTTACCGTAGCTTATTAAAAGGGCCCAAGAGAGATAAAGGAATATTTGAGTGCTCCTCAATCCCTATACACTGGGACAAATGCAAGAAAACATAGGCATTGCCACTGCTTCTTTGAGAAAGTCTAAAGTACGGGTCCAGAAGAAGAGGCTTTATTTAAAAAAAAAAAAAAAAGGAGGGGCCATGACTATAAAGAAAAACTACACTCTGGTTTCACAATAATGTAAAAACATAAGAAATAAAATAGTTGCTATAGGGTGAGGGGGGTAAGAGAAAAAAAATTTGGCCTAGAAATAAGACCAGCACAAGCATCAAACAAACAAGTCTATTTTGAACAAAATGATGTAGGAGTGCTGCTTTAAAAACAGAAGAGAGTTAAATCTGACCATCTTTGAACCTCATGGTCCAAATAGTGTTTCAGCTTCTTACACATTTGCATAATACAAAAACCACCCATAAAAGAAAGCCTCCATGTGTCAACAAAAATAAAATTGGATTTGCTAGCCCAGGTGTGAAGTAAGGTAAGGGGTGATTAAATACACAGTTTCTTGCCATTATACAGTGGCAAACACAATCATTTAGGCATGATATTAAAGGATTTACACACTTATATACACCTAGCCCTATTAATATATTACATGTGAAGTCCAAATAAGGCTGAATCAAATGTAGCAATGCATAATTTCCTATGTCAATAATTTATATGATATGTATGTAAACATTCACCATGTGCCTTCCCAATGTTGGCTATAAATGGCAGTTAGCTATGATTTATCAACCATCATCTGCAGCAGCAGCAGCCAGCAGGTACAGCAAGACTGTTGAGAATAGTGGCATTTGCTGTTGAACCTCAATCTTCTTCATCAGGATAAGCCACTTCAGCTACTTCAATCTCTGGCACAGAATGTTCAGGCGCAGATGCAGTCCAGCACTCATGATTATCTTTTTCAAAACTACAATAAAATAAGAAACAAACATTTTATACTACAGTCATATCACATCTATCCACACAAAGCTGACAAGCTAAGGGCTCTGGGTGTGTCTCAAAAGAGCTCTGAGAAGTTCTGAGAGAAGAGGACATTTCTCTCGTAAGTGAACATTATTTTGCTCTATGCTTTGGGGTTTAAAGGAGGAATTGTAGGTTATTAGTACGCAGAATTAAAAAAAATAAAAAAAGCAAACTTTCAATTAGTCTTCATACCTTTTCCTCCCTAGTTTTAAAACTTTAACTTGTACCACAGCATTAACAGACAGCCTCTAGCAGGCACGAGAGCACCAAGTTCAGTCTTTTTTTTTTTTTTTTGGGGGGGGGGGGGGGGGGAAGGGAAGAAGACAGAAGCAAGCATTAACAACTAGTTTCCATAGTATACAACCCTTTTCCCATAGTTTTAAACAAACTTTCTCTAGAGGTAGAAACTTTACAGCCAAAGAACATTAAAAAAGGATAGTAGCAAGGCTCAAATTTTGTTCTAAAAGACAGTTATTTTCTGTTTTTTGGCTGCTGGAGAGGTAACACTACTACTGACCTGAATTAGGTCAGAAATAATATGTGAGGAAGTAGAATATTTGCAAAGGTTATTAAGAGCAAACTGATCAGTGAGTTAGCATGAACTTTTTGCCACAGCCTACAACATTAACAGATAACCTCTAGAAGGCACAGCAGGACCTAGTTTAGTCTTCAGGGCTAGGACAGATGTTGTCGTTGGTGATTCAATCATTAGGCATGTAGATAGCTGGGTGACTGATGGACGTGAGGATCGCCTGGCCACTTCCCTGCCCGGTGCGAAGGTGGCAGACCTCACGCGTCATCCGACAGGCTCTTAGATAGTGCTGGGGAGGAGCCCACTGTCTTGGTACATGTGGGTACCAATGGCATAGGAAAATGTGGGCGGGAGGTTCTGGAAGCCAAAGAAACCTAAGAAAGCTGAAGTCCAGATCCTCCATTTTCAGAAATGCTCCTTGTTCCACATACAGGACCAAAAAGGCAGGCAGAGCTCTGAAGTCTCAATGCGTGGTTGAGACGATGGTGCAGGAATGAGGGATTTAGATTTGTTAGGAACTGGGCAACATCCTGGGAAAGGGGGAGACTGTTCCAAAAGGATGGGCTCCACCTTAAACCGGGATGGAACGAGGCTGTTGGTGCTAACTTTTAAAAAGGAGAAATCTGCAGCTTTTTAACTAGAATGGGGCGAAAAGCCAACAGTTGCCCAGGAGCGCATGTTTCAGTATGAGTATCCTTGAAGAATACTATTGAAACAGGACATTTAGGGAATCCCACCAACCAAAGAGAAGGCAAAAGTACAAGAGATCAAACACCTACATAACAGTACTTAAAAGATCTCACTGCCACATCAAAATTATTCCCGGCACCTCAGACCAGGAAGACGGGGTGGAGAGATTCGGGATACAATCAAATAGCGCAGAATCTCCATCCCCCAGCTGAATCAGAATCTCTTTTAATCCAGCTTGATGAAGAGAAACCAATCTGGCTGCTCATGGTATACCGAGCACCTCAAACACCACATTATCTGTGCAAGAACTCCTAAACCTGATTACTCAAGTGATCCTGAATTACCCTAGGCTAGTTATCATGGGAGATTTCAATCTACACATCGAAACCCAAGATACCACCACAGCTGCCATTCTGGACACAATGACAGTGCTAGGATTCACACAGGTGATTAATTCTCCAACCCACGAAAAGGGTCACACACTAGACATGGTACTCTACAAAAGGGCTGACATCCCAGAATTCTGGGATCACAGTATTGAAGGTCAGACCATTTTCTAATTAAACAAATGGTAGAGTTTGGAAAGAGATCAGAGACAAAAAAAAAAGTTGACCATTGAGAATTTCCTAGAGGATGAAAAGACAACTACATTGTCAGAACAGGTTGACATTTGGAACACACACTTACCCAAGACCTTAGAGAAAACAGCACCACTAAAAAAGGTCTTATGCCCCACTAACAGATGGCTCACGTTGGTTTTCTCCAGAACTTCAGATCCTTAAACGCGAAGGATGGAAACTGGAAAGGAGTTGGCATAAATCTTGTCTGGATGAAGACAGGCTAAACTGTAGGAAGCACATGACAAAGTATTGCCAAGCCTTAATAGCAATCAAAAAACAATATTTCTCTCGATGCATTGCATAGGCTGTCAATTCAACCAAGCAGTTGTTCAATATAGTAAACAGCCTACTGAAACCTCCACAACAGAACTGCAATGATTTTGCTACAAACTTTGCCAACAAAATTAAGTCTTCGCCAGGATTTACAGGCAATCCCACACAGTCTCCAATCAGTTAACCAGGAGTGCACAAACTTGCCCCCTCCTGAGACACAGACTTTTAACCCCGTGACAGAGGAGAGCCTTGACAAAATCCTAAGAGACCTTCGACCAACTACCTGCTCCCTCGACCCCTGCCCCTCAAAGATAGTGCAGCAGGCAAGTATAGGCCTAATAGAAGGAACCACAAAAACTGTGAATTCCTCTCTTTTTAATGGGCAACTACAAACAGTATTAAAAAGGGCTGTGGTTCACCCTTTGCTGAAGAAAAACAACCTTGACCAGGACAAACTTGAAAGTCACCAGCTAGTATTCGACATCCCATTTCTAGGGAAACTTATAGAACAAACAGTCTGTGTTCAACTCAAAAATGATTGGCTAGAAGAGAGAAACTGGCTAGATCCATGTCAATCTGGATTCAGGCCCGGTTATGGAACAGAAACGGTCCTCGTAGCCCTATTAGATCTTCACAGAAAAAGAGACAGAGGATTCGCCTTGGTGTTAGCACTGCTAGATTTCTCAGCAGCTTTTGACACTGTGGATCATGATATCAAGCTAGCATGACTGACAGAAACAGGTATCAATGGAACAGTACTTGCCTGGTTCAGATCCTGACAGGCAACAATCCATAATGTTTGACAGCAACTCATCACCACCATGGGCACTGGCCTGTGGGGTACCACAAGGATCAATACTGTCACCTATTCTGTTCAATATCTACCTCAAGCCACTAGCTGAGCTGATTTGGTCAATGGACACTCAGTTCTATATCTACGCGGATGATGTGCAGCTACTCATACCCACTGAATCTGACTTACCCACAGCCCTGAATAAACTGATTACCTAACATCAATTCAAGAATGGGCTAAACACAACAAACTTTGACTGAACACAAGTAAAACCAAGTTTCTCTGGGTCCCTAACACAAGTGGATACATACCTGACATCAAAATCTGTTTTGGGAAGTATGAAGTCCCCCTCAAATCACACGTCAGGAACCTTGGAATACAGTTAGATTCAACACTTACTCTGATTCTCCAAATCCAAGCAACCTTCAAGAGCTGTGTATTATTTGCAACAGCTACGCTGCCTCTCTCCTTATATCGACAAGGTAAATCTTATCCCAATTGTGCATGCCATGATAACATCAAGACTGGATTACTGTAATGCACTCACAACAGTCTGACTACAAAGGGCCTGCATCAGCTCCAACTGATTCAGAATGCTGCAGCAAGACTAATAGAAGGTTGCAAGCGATGTGACCACATATTATTTTTGCAAAAACTTCACTGGCTATGAGTACAATACAGGGCTACATTTAAAACTATGTATGATCTTCAAGGCCCTTAAAGGAAATGGCCCCGAGTACCTGAAGAACATGATGTTCCTCTACACACCTCCAAAGACACTAAGGTCCTCTCAAGAACTATCACTAACCATACCCTCTCAAAAAACATTACACGACGCAATACCCGCAAGCAAGCCTTCTCCGGAGTAGCCCCCACACTCTGGAATGCACTCCCTGAAAGGCTCCGCTTAACACAAGACTATCTCTACTTCAGGAAGTAGATGAAAGCTGGGCTCTTCAACCAGGCCTTTAATTAAGAAGTAACTAACTTGTTAATCTCACTCACACACATGGAGTGACACGAACTGCACATACTGCAGTAGGACATGTTTATCCACTCCTACCCTAGCTGAGATATTTAACCATCTCTCTGACCTCATGTGCACCTTTCTTTAAATCAGTCACCTTACTTTCTAACTCCTCTTACTCTTGTTACCTATCAATATGATCCATCTTTGCTTATACTCTACACTGTCAATTAAAATGTTCTACTACTACGTATTGTGTTGACATTGTAAGTAGTATTCTATGTCATATTTTGTATTGTTATTTGAATATTTTTACTGCTGTAATTTTCTATTGTTCACGTTTGATTTATTCGTACTGTACACTGCCTTGGGTGAATTCCTTCAAAAAGGTGGCAAATAAAATTCTAATAAATAAAAATAAGTAACAGGGAACACACTGTATCACAATGATAGAGAAGATCAAATTGGAGGGGGTTTGCGCTACATGTTAGAGGGAATCGAGTCAAATAAAATAAAAACATTCCACATGAATCATAGCAGCGTGGAATCATTATGGACAGAAATTCCATGTGTGACAGGAAGGAGTATTCTTGTAGGGCTATACCACCGTCCTCTGGGACAGAACTAACAGATGGATGAAAAAATGTTTACAGGTATTAGGAAAGCTGGCAAATTGGGCAACACTATAATAATGGGCGATTTCAATTACCCAACATTGACTGGATAAAATGTTACATCAGGGAGATAAAAGTTCTAGATGTAATAAACAACTGCCTCCTTGAGCAACTGGTCCAGGAACTGATGAGAGGGGAGCCATTTTGGATTTGCTGCTTGGTGACCTGCAGGGCATAATGCGAGAGGTGGCGATGTTGGGTCCTCTGAGCAACAGTGATCATAACGTGATCAAGTCTGAGCTTTCATCTGGGATGAACCCACAAAAGAAATCTGTAGCTGTATTTAATTTTCGAAAGGGTGACTATAATAAAATGAGGAAAATGGCTAAAAAGAATGCCTAGACCAGATGCATTCCACTTATTTGCAAAGATGGAAAAAAAAGAGAAAACGATAGCCAGCATGGTTAAAAGATGAAGTAAAAGGCTATTACAGCCAAAAAAATTGTCCTTCAAAGAATGGAAACAGGATCCAAATGAAGAAAATAAGAAGCAATATAAGCACTGGCAAGTCAGATGCAAAGCATTAATAAAGGCAAATAAAAGAGAATATGAAGAGAAACTTGCCGCAGAGGCTAAAACTCACAGTAACAACTTTTTCAGGTACATCAGAAGCAGAAAGCCAGCAAGGGAATCCGTGGGACAGTTAGATCACGAAGGAGCAAAAGGGGCGCTCAGGGACAACAAGGCCACCGCGGAGAAACAGAATGAATTCTTTGCTTTGGTCTTTACGGAAGAAGATGAAAGAGATCTGCATGTACCGGAATTGGTTTTCAAGGGTGATGATGTGGAGGGACAGAAAAATCTTGGTGAACCTGGAAGATGTACAGAGTCAAACTAAAGAGAGTAAATCACCTGGACTGGATGGCATACATCCAAGGTTACTCAGAGAACTCAAGCATGAAATTGCTGATCTTCTGTTAGTAATATGTAACCTGTCGTTAAAATCGTCCGTAGTTCCTAAAGATTGGAGGGTGGCCAATGTGACTCCGATTTATAAAAAGGGTTCCAGGGTTGATCTGGGAAATTAGAGACTGGTAAGCTTGACGTCAGTGCTGGGCAAAATAGTGGAAACTATTATAAAGAATAAAATTACGGAAAACAGACAAATGTGGTTTAATGGGACAGAGTCAGCCTGGGTTCAACCAAAGGAAGTCTTGCCTCACCAATTTGCTTCATTTCTTTGTAGGCGTGAATAAACATGTCGATAAAGATGAGCTAGTTGATGTAGTATATCTAGATTTTCAGAAAGTTTTTGATAAAGTTCCTCATGAGAGACTCGTGAGAAAATGGGATGGGGGTAGTGTTCTGGTGTGGATTAGGAATTGGTTATTGGACAGAAAACAGAGGGTAGGATTAAATGGTCATGCCTCTCAATGGAGGAGGGTGAACAGTTGAGTGCTGCAGGGATCGGTGCTATTTAACATATTTACATATGATATGGAAATCGGGATGACGAGTGAGGTGATCAAATTTGCAGATGACAAAACTATTCAAGTTTGTTAAAACATGAGCAGACTGTGAAATATTGAAGGTAGACATTAGGAAATTGGAAGATTGGGTATCCAAATGGCAGTTACAATTTAATGTGGACAAATGCAAGATGATGCACATTGGAAAGAATACTCCGAATCAAAGTTATCTGATGCTAGGGTCCACCTTGGGGGTCAGCACTCAAGAAAAAAAATCTAGATGTCGTTGTAGATAATACGCTGAAATCTGCTCAGTGTGCAGCAGTGGCCAAAAAAGAAAACAGGATACCAGAAATTAACACACTGAAATCTTCTGCTCAGTGTGCAGCAGTGGTCAAAAAAGAAAACAGGATAGTAGGAATTATTAGGAAAGGGATGGTAAGACCGAAAATACTATAATGCCTCTATCGCTCCACAGTGCAACCACACCTTGGCTACTGCATTCAGTTCTGGTTGCCATGTCTCAAAAAACTGGAATTAGAAAAGGTTCAAAGAAGAGAGAACAAAATGATAAAGGGGACGGAACTCATCTCATATGAGGAAAGGCTAAAGAGTTTAGGGCGGCTCAGCTTGGAAAAGAGATGGATGAGGGGAGATATGATTGAGGTCTACAAAATCCTGAGTAGTGTAGAACAAGTAGAAGTAAATTGATTTTTTTACTTGTTCCAAAAGTACAAAGACTAGGGGACACTCAAGGAAGTTATATGGAAATACTTTTTTCTCAACAAATAGTCAACCTCTGGAACTCTTTGCCGGAGGATGTGGTAACAGTGGTTAGCCTATCTGGGTTTAAAAAAAGTTTGGACAAGTTCCTGGAGGAAAAGTCCATAGTCTGCTATTGAGACAGACATGCTTGCCCTGGGATTTGTAGAATGGAATATTGCCACAATTTGGGTTTCTGCCTTGCACTTCTGACCTGGCTTGGCCACTGCTGGAAACAGTATACTGGGCTACATGGACCATTGGTCTAACCTAGTATGGCTACTCTTATGTTCAGGTATGAACACTTCTTTACTCAACGTCAAACAAGGATTAAAAATGCTAACTCTCCAATGCTCAAAACAAATGGCATTCAAATTTTATGCAAGCTAGTGAACTGAAAAGCAAGGGAGAGGAACGTGCCTTGCACCATGTACAAAAAAGCTGAGGTAAGCACACCTCTTGTAAGCATGCTCAGGCAAAACTGGAAGTACAAGCTCACATCAGTGCCATTCTTCTGTGCCTTTAAATATAAGCCTTTCAAAAATTGTTTGCACTGAAATTTTTGAAAGGCTTACATATTAATGCAGAAAACAGGTGCTTAGTGCGTGCTTTCACTTAATTGCTCAGACTCACACACTGCTGCATGGGATTCCTTCCACTTCTAAAACATTAATATCAGAAATTCAGTAGAAATCCTCTCCTCAAAACCATCAACGCCACTTCCGAGCTGGTGGAAAGTTTTCAGCTCTAAGGCCAGCATTTTTTTCTGCGCTGTGTGAGCATTAAGAGGGAATACCAAGTAACCTCATTAACATCCATTTCAATACATTTAAATACAATTTGTGGTCATCTTTGGTATACACGTTGATAGCTGTGCTAGAGCCCTCTAAACGTTCTGCTCATATTAACTACCCATTCCACCCCAAATTCTTTGCTGCTACTCTGGTCTGCTGTAGCTTTGGACTCCTGCCCCCTGACATCGAGGGGGGGGGGGGGGGGTCTCAGCTGCAGAGCAGCGCGACAGCGGCCTGTGTAAGGCGCAAGCAGAAGGTGAGCGCCCCATAGTGAGTCCTGAAGAGTTCCAGAGAGACATTAGGACCTGTGGTGACTGTTTAAAGATGGGTGGTTGGTTGGGAATTGTGTTTTGCACCTTGTAGTGGGTCAGGGGCGATATGGAGATTTGGGTGGAGTTTGGAAAAAGGGGAGGGGGCGGGAAAGGGTGTTGTACCAGTACAGATTGAGAAGGAATTAGTAAGGGGAAGGGATGGGGGTGAGTGGGAGTCAGTTGAAGGTAGTCCTGATTAATGCACGTTCTGTGCATAATAAAGTGCAGATTATATATGATTTGTTAGTCGATTTCAGTTTTGATGTATTATGTTTTATGGAAAGTTGGTTGCTAGACTCTGATGCAGTTATAGTAGCCCAATTAACTTCTCCTATGTATGCTGATTTTCTAGCCCTCAAGGGGAAGGTGTGTGTGTGGGGGGTGGGGGGGGGGGGGGGGAAGAGTCTGATTATTTCTAAGACATAGTTGAAGTTGCAGGTGGCTTACAGTTTTTTAAATCGTGCTGTGGAATCTCTATTATTCAGGTCTTCTGCGATTAATGTTGTGTTAATTTGCACTGCTCCAGGGGCTATGCGTCAGAACTTGGTTTCTTTTATCGAGATGTTGAATACCGCTGGGTTGCCAGTAGAGATCACAAGTTGGTATCCTGGGTCATGACTGTGCGGGATCTAGAAGTGAATGGTGCTTCTGTTATACGGGTGCAAGGTTAGCATGATATTCAGCTGCAGGATTTACATTAGCAGTGGAGTTCTGAATTTGGAGATCTATCGGGCAAACCTTTAAGGGATGTTGTTGAATGGTGGCATAAGTCCTTACAGGTGTCTTTAGATAAACTGGCCCCGGTGCGGGTGTATGAATGTTGACATCGGGTGCATCATTTGTGGTATTTGTCGGAGTTGCGGGTGCAAAAGTGGGAACTGGGGGAAAAAAAAAGAGCTGTGGCAGTGATTACACTTAAACGGGCTTATTTTGAAGATCATATTGTTCAAGCAGCTTAAGTACATAAGTATCGCCATGCTGGGACAGACCAAGGGTCTATCGAGCCCAGCACCCTGTCACCGAACAAGCAATTTGTCCCGCCCATCCTAGAAATACTGCATTAATTAACCATCTTTTCCGGCAGCGAATTCCAGAGTTTAACTACGTGTTGAGTGAAGAAACATTTCCTCCGATTCGTTTTAAATTTACCACACTGCAGCTTCATCACATGCCCCCTTGTCCTAGTATTTTTGGAAAGCGTAAACAGACACTCCATATCGACCCGTTCCATTCCACTCATTATCTTATAGACCTCTATCATATCTCCCCTCAGCCACCTTTTCTCCAAGCTGAAGAGCCCCAGTCTCTTCAGCCTATCCTGATAGGGAAGTCGTCCCATCCCCTGTATCATCTTTGTCGCCCTTCTCTGCACCTTTTTCAATTCCGCTATGTCTTGTTTGAGGTGCGGCGACCAGAATTGAACACAATACTCGAGGTGCGGTCGCACCATGGAGCGATACAATGGCAGAATATCATCCTTATTTTTGTTTTCAATCCCTTTACTAATGATACCCAACATTCTATTTGCTTTCCTAGCCACAGCAGCACATTGAGCAGAAGTTTTCAACGTATCATCAATGATGAGACCTAGATCCCTTTCTCGGTCCGTGACTCTCAACGCTGAACCTTGCATGACGCAATTATAGTTTGGGTTCCTCTTTCCCACATGTATCACTTTGCACTTGTTCACATTAAAAGTCATCTGCCATTTAGAAGCCCAGTCTCCCAGTCTCGTAAGATCCTCTTGTAGTTTTTCACAATCTTCCCGCGATTTGACTAATTTGAATAACTTTGTTTCATCTGCAAATTTGATTACCCCCATCTCTAGGTCATTTATGAATATGTTAAAAAGCAGAGGTCCCAGCACTGATCCCTTGGGGACCAAGCTAACTACCCTTCTCCATTGCGAATATTGACCTTTTAATCCTACTCTCTGTTTCCTATCTTTCAACCAGTTTTTAATGCACAGTAAGACCTACCCCCGATCCCATGTCCCTCTAATTTCCTCTGTAGTCTTTCATGAGGGACCTTATCAAACGCCTTCTGAAAATCTAGATACACAATATCAACCGGCTCACCTTTGTCCACGTTTGTTTACCCCTTCAAAGAAATGCAGCAGATTAGTGAGGCAAGACTTCCCTTCCCTAAATCCATGTTGACTTTGTCTCATTAGTCCATGCTTTTGAATGTGCTCTGTGATTTTGTTCTTGATAATAGTCTCTACCATTTTGCCTGGCACCGACGTCAGACTCACCGGTCTATATTTCCCGGGTCTCCTCTGGGACCTTTTTAAAATATCGGCGTTACATTGGCCACCCTCCAATCTTCCAGTATCACGCTCAATTTTAAGGATAAATTATAAATCAATAACAGTAGCTCTGCCAGCTCATTTTTTAGTTCTATCAGTACCCTAGGGTGAATACCATCTGGTCCAGGAGATTTGCTACTCTTCAGTTTGCAGAACTGCTCCATTATGTCTTCCAGATTTACAGATACTTCAATAAGTTTTTCCGACTCTTCAGCTTCGAATACAAGTATCCCACCCAAATCTTCCTCGGTGAAGAACGAAGCAAAGAACTCATTTAGTTTTTCTGCTATTTCTTTGTCTTCCTTGATTGCCCCTTTTACACCTCGGTCATCCAGCGGGCCAACCAATTCTTTTGCAGGTTTCCTGCTTTTAATGTATCTAAAAATTTTTTACTATCAGTTTTCGCCTCTAACGCTATCTTTCTTTCAAAATCCCTCTTTGCCTTTCTTATCAGCGCTTTGCATCTGACTTGACATTCCTTATGTCGCTTCTTATTTTCCTCATTCGGTTCCTTCTTCCATTTTCTGAAGGATTCCTTTTTAGTTCCAATAGAACTCCTTTACCTCACTTTTTAACCACGCTGGCTGTCGTTTGGTTTTCCGTCCTCCTTTTCTGATATGTGGAATATGTTTGGCTTGGGCCTCCAGGATGGTGTTTTTGAACAGCATCCACGCCTGTTGTAGGTTTCTTACCCTCTCAGTAGCTCCTCTAAGTTTTTTTTTTTTTTTTTTTACCTTTCTTCTCATTTTGTTATAGGTTCCTTTTTTAAAGTTAAACACTAACATATTTGACTTCCTATGTTTACCTTTTTGAAAGCAAATTTCAAAGGTGATCATGTTATGATCACTGTTGTCAAGTGGCCCCTGGACCGCTACCTCCCGTACCAGATCACGTGCTCCACAAATGACTAAGTCTAGAATTTTTCCTTCCCTCGTCGGCTCCATAAAGCTGCTCCATAAAGCTGTCCTTTATTTCGTAGAGGAAGTTTACCCCTTGCGTGCCCTGATGTTACTGTAACCCTATAAAGATCTTGTGAACTCAATTACTTTGTCTTACCCCTGTAACTTGACGCCATCCATATCACTTTCACTTTATTGTACTTTCTTGTTTGTTTCCTAAATGTTGTAAGCCACATTGAGCCTGCCAGTGGCGGGAAAATGTGGGGTATAAATGATATAAATAAATAAATAAAACCCAGTCTATATTAAAATCACCCATTATTATTGCGTTGCCTAAATTTATTTGCCTCACTAAATTTCCTTTAACGTAACTGCGTCTATCTGCTCATCTTGGTCTCGGTCAAAAGAGTTATTTGCAATAGTGCAATCCTTAGTTGCTCCACCAGTTAATATAAACAGTTTGCCACCGTGTCAGCAGTTAGCAGAATATTTTCAATCTAAAATGGGAGAGGCCCTGTAGGGTAATTTCCAAATGATGATGTTGAAGATGAGTGCAATGTCTCCACGTGTTGGTTGGAGTTTAGGGCAGTGGATGTTATACAAGTAGAGTGAGTAGTTCAGTCTTTAAAGAATTATTAACAGCCCATTAAACGTGTGTTCTACAGGATTGTTGAAAGCACTGAAGTATGTTATTTCGCCATCTATTGCGTTGCTTGTTAATCGGATGTTTGACGAGGCTGTAGTAAAGAAAGTGGTGGTTTGGCCGTTGTTAAAGAAGCCCTTGTTGAAAACTGATTGTGTGGAGAATTTTCATCCAATTTCGAATCTAGGTTTTTTGGCAAAAGTTTTGGAGAAATTGGTGTGGTCACAGTTAGTTGATTTTGTAGAGCGTCACTCCTTGTTGGATCCTTTTCAATTTGGATTTCGTATGCGGCATAGTACTGAAACATTATTGCTCACTACGCTGGATGATATTCATGCTGGATTTGATCGTGGTGATTGGTTCTGATTTCCTTAGATGTTGCAGCCACATTTGAATCTGTGCATCATGAGCTGCTGTTGTGTCAGTTTAAATCATTTGGGATTACTGGAAAGGTTTTGGTCTGGTTTCCATCTTTTTTTGGAAGCCCTGACGTTTTAGGTAGTACAAGGCTCTTCAAAGTCAGCATGGATGACTGACTTCAGAAGTACTGCAAGTTTCTTGTCTTAATTGTTGTTTTTGTTTGTTGCTGGTTTGCAAAGTTTTGGGTGTTTGTTATTGCTTGTGTGCTGATGAGGTACAATTTTATTTTCGTGTTCCAGATACAGCAGTGTTCAGTTAGTGGAATCTCATTTTTGTACAATTCAGTCCTGGTTAAGGATGAACAGATTAAGCTTGAATGTGGCAAAGACACAGATTTTGTGGTTGTCGTGGGTGGATGAGGTTTGTCCTTTTTTGGGCCTTTATTTGGATTCTGTTTTTGTGCCACTGTCGGATTCTATTCGGTGTTTAGGAGGGACCTTAGACACTACTTTGTCAATCAAGACACATGTTGGGTTGGTGATTCGTGCAGTGTTTTTTTAAACTGCATTTGGTGACTTGGTTACAAGGTTCTCTCTCAGAGCAGAATTTTCATACGGTTTTGCAAAGTTGTATGTTACTACACTTTGATTATCGAAACACCTTTTAATGTGGATTACTGCGCAGTGTGTTGCAAACTCTGCAGGTGGCACATAATGCTGCAGCCCAACTGCTTACTAGAGCAAGCAAGTTTGAGCATATTACCCCACATTAAAAAAAACTTGCATTGGTTGCCCATTGCCTGTTGGATTCAGTTTAAACTACTGGTATTGGGTTTTAAGGCACTGAATGGCGAGGCTCCTTATGCTATGGTTTAAAAGCTGCAGAAGTATTATCCTACAAGATCCTTGTGATTGCAGGATCAAGAATTGTTGTCTGTTCCCTCTGTTCCTATGCAAATTTTGTGTGTTGTCGGACTTCAATTGTGGAATGCTTTGCCTCTTTACGTACTACAATCGACTTCTTCGGCAGCGTTTAAGAAACAGATAAAGGCTTTGCTGTTTCAGAGAGCATTTTCTGAAGTATAGTTGGTGGGAGGCTTGGGCCTCAAGATTAAGGTTCTGTTTATGTTTATTGAGTGTATTATTGGTGTTTTATGTGATTTTATTATGTTTGTTTTATTGTACTCTGCCCAGAGTTTTGGATGGGCGGATTAAATATTTTTGTAAATAAATTAACATGTATGCTACTCGGTGCTAGGTTTTGAGCACGGCCCCCAGCTCAAGCAGAAGCCACACTTGTGATTAAAGAGTAATTATTAGCATGGCGAAGATTTTTGAAAAACTGTTTAAATACTGCCTCCTTGATTAGTCATGTGACCTCCTGCAGGCCAAACTGGAGGCGCTTCTGATAGAAATTTGAGATCTAGAATCTGTTACTATAATGTGGTGTAAGCGCTATCAGAAAAGGACCTCCCTCACCTTCACATTGATAGCATGTAGAAAATGGGTAATGGACAATTTCTAAAAATGGGGGAGGAAGAGGTACATGAATCAGCTTGACATTGTCCTTGAAAAACTGGAGCATTCAACAAAGCTACACATCCTAAATACAGTCAACGCTAATGAAAATTGTAAGCCAATAATTTTCTGTGAACAGGACAAATGGGGCAATAAAGCAAAATCAATATAAAAGGAGACCATGGATTTCTTTTTTTTTTTTCAATAAGAAACTAGAGACAAACACCCAAGTCAAGCTGACAATACAGTTAGGAAATGCCCATTTGAATCTGTATAACCTTCCACTAGACTTTCTCACATACACTAATTTAGAACATCTCTATACCCTCAGCAACCAGGATCAGGACAGAAGACTAGGATGAATGACAGCAATAGATCCAGCATACTCTTTACCCTAAGAAGTGAGGGCTTTCTTCATGATGGGAGTGAATCAAACATTGCCTTGGGCAGTAGGTGAAGATGAGCCTACCATTTAAAAGTTCACCCATCTGTGTGTGTACTGTCTTCTTTTTCTTACGTATAGGAATATGCTTTAAAATAAACTTCTTTTGAAACAACCTAAGCCTGTGGTGGAATTTGAAAACCAAACTAATTTATTTGATTCACTTCTATAACACTTTACCAACATAAGGACGACTCAAGTGCTTTGCAATCATTGTAGAGTAACTTCTGCTTGACTGGCCAAAGGTCAAACTGAAAAGCTCCTCCCCGAGTACATGGTATTAAAAATGCAGTGTCAAATTATCAACCTTAGCCAAGTTTTTTGTAAAAAAAAAAAAAAAAAAAAAAAAAAAATTGAGTTTGGCATGTTTATAGAATACTTCCATGTAATTTGAGATCTGCTACAGGAACATGTATAGTTTTTCCAGAGACAGTCCTAAAAAAAAAAACAAAATATACATAGGCTACTATTCAAATGATTTATCCAGTTAACTTCAAGTTAACTAGATAAAATTGTGCAAAACTTTGTACTGTTAGAATTTAACCAACCATGTGGGAGGGACTGGCGGTATTAAAGGGCAATGGCTTAAAGATAACCAAATAATATCAATAGTCAGTGCTATCCAATTGCCTTTATCCAGTCAAGTCTAGTTGAAACAGCTTTTAATATTTTCAAAAGTCCAAGCTGCAGCTTTCTGAATATTTGGTTAAAGATAACTGTGTAACTTACTTGGTAATCTTTAACCGTATATTTTGTCACTGATTGATCTCATATGCTGTGTGCTCTTATGCATTTCCCTAATACTCATAGAAGATGGGTTTAAAGGGCATGTAGGCATCTTGCACCATGAAGAAAACTCAGTTGGAAGCAGTTTCTCTCTTGTGCTATACCACCATGCTTTGTTCAGAAATACGTGGTGTTTTCTCCACTATATATATACAAACACGTGTATGTATGTTTATTGTTCGCATTCTCTTGACATTCTAAGCGGAGAACAATATACACACGATAAAAAAAAAAAAAATCGACTAAACAATTATCTCTGTTGTTTTTCTCTTTTATTATTGTGCACTGCTGTGTTCTTATTGTTTTAAGTCAAGCAGTATATGAAATAAATCTAACTAGTCTAGCCATTGCAGTTACGATCCTAGGCCCAGGGCCTAACACCACAGTTCCTTCCAGAATCCAGATGTGCACATTCTGAGGGAGATGCTGTAAGCCTCACGGTATGGCAGACTGGTACCACCCAGTGCATCCCAGAAGTTACAGGAGTTTAGTGCACCATTTTCAGAACTGCACACTAGACACCAGGAAAATGTCTTTAAAATTCTGGGTGGGCAGGAGGGAGTGAGAAAGGCTGACTGGTCTGGTCTCAGTCAGGCCACTAGACGCCAGGGAAATAGCTTCTTCCTGAGTGAGGAATGGAGGGGGTGTGCCATAGGATTTTCTTTTTACATATATTGCAGTGGTGGGGCAGGAGGAGGAGACAGGGCCAATGCAGACTGCAAAAGCTCAATGCCAGCCACAAAACTGGTGGTAGGTTTCTGACCTTGAGCTCCTGTGGTAGACATCAGCTCAAAGCACACAGCTCTGGGTGCTGTGGGGTAGCTTAATCAGCTATTCAGCATGCATTTTAATATGCTGTGCACTGATGTCTACCACAACAGCGCACAAGCCCAACAGCCAGTAAACGGCTCGTTAAGGGCACGCTGTAAACCACATAAGCTTTCTGCATCAGCCCCTCCGAGCATGGCCATTCAGGTGTCAAAGCTGTTGCAGCCGCCATCCTATATATAACAGAGTTCAGCCTTTATCCTCTATCTCCATCTGCTGGTAGACTGACATAGCCTACACTTCATGGACTCATCTGTTGCCAGATGTAACGTAAGTCACATTTCCTCATTTCACAAGCTGAAGACACAGCTATATATGGAAAAAAAAGCTTGCCATTCTTAAGTCATTTTCTCTTTTAGCACTGTATATTTGTGTTAGAAAAGGGATATTTCAACTAGGCCAACTTTGGAATTAGCCAAATTGAAGTGACTTTACAGTTATTGTAAGGATGATGCACAACTTCCTGTAAACTCCAAGAACCTGCAATTTTCTTATGTATGTGCTGAGTTACCAAAAATACAATTATATAAAATTCTTGGTCCTTAAGGTTAGAGATGATATCAATATAACTGCTCAAGGAATAACTGTTAGTAGAGTACTTACAAAGGACAGGGAAAGGATAAGAGGTGCCTTTCCAGAAGCAGGAACAAAAAGGTCAGGCAGAGAGTTGATGGTACAGCTGAGGAATCAGAGTCAAAGATAGAAAAGAACTGAGGAGGAGCAGCAGTAAGTTCTTGCCAAATAAAGAACTAAGAGTATCCCCAGTGAAGTACACAACACCACCAAGTTATGTTCCTACAGTCTACAAAACTAACAAAGCATTTGACCTTCAATCTTTTAGTTTATCTACGTTCACAAGCCCCAACATACTAATTTTAGTTTACCAGTTATCAGCAGAGGCCTCCTGATCTGCCTCTATTACAGAAGACTCCACCTCTCCACTGCACTCACTCTCCTGTCTCGACAGCCTCCGTGTCATCACCTGTTCTGAAGACATCTCCCTAGAGAGAATAAGAGGAGGATGGTTGATGCAGTACATAAAGGTTGCGATATGAATACATTGCTTGTCAATAAATTAGCACTTAGCCCATATGGATGTTTGGGGGCCTTTGTTTTCAGTTACTATTGTATTTTATTGTTCATGAGAATTTAGTAGTGTGTATTATAACAAAAATGGAAGAGAAATTAGTGGAAAAAAATAATTTATTTTTCTAGGACTTTATTTTGAACACAGATGCTGGGTCCATAACAAACTAAACATTTTAGCAGAAGAGCAGTGAGATCTCAAATCTTTTTTAAAAAAGGGCAACATAACATTTCAAAAGCACCAGCAGGCCTAGATAAAAACCACCACCTTTTCTCCCATAATCTCTCCTCTCCTCCTTCTCTTTTGTCTCCCAAAATTAATCCTTTACTGCTTCCAGCTTCTCCTTCCCATTTCTCCACAGCATCACCCAGTTTTCTTCCCCCTCCCTTGAGATTCTTTACTTTTTATCTACCATTTTTCTTTCCTCTCCTCCACTATCCCTTCTTGCTCATAAGAACATAAGAATAGTCATACTGGGTCAGACCAATGGTCCATCTAGCCCAGTATCCTGTTTCCAACAGTTGCCAAGCAAGTCACAAGTACCTGGCAGAAACCCAAATAGTAGCAACATTTCATGCTACCAAGCCCAGGGCAAGCAATGGCTTCCCCATGTCTGTCTGTTCAACTCCTCTACCCACACATCTCCCTTGACTTCTTCCCTTTTCCCCTCAGTGTGTAACCCCCCCCCCTCCCCCCCAGGGTCTCTGCTCTTCCTTCTTCCCCCATTTTCATTTTATAATTTCATGTGATGCTGTCCCTTTAAAAATTCAACAGGAACATCCCAAAGGAGTAAGCTGACGTCGGCAGCAGCAAGGGAACCAGGCTGGGTAGCTGAGAGGGTGGCACCTGAAACAGCAGTGTGCCAAGCTGATCCAAATATAAGAGAGCTGTGTATACAGCAGGCTGCTGAGGGGGCTGGTGTTACAGTGTTACAAGTACACTGGAAGGTGGTGAATGAAAGCAAAGGCCCTTGAAATGCTACATCAACAACCGTGGTAGGCCAAGTGCAGAAGTCTTGGTTCTGCAGCACACACTGACTTTAGAGGCAGAAGACTGCACTCAAGAGTGGGGCACGCATTTGGGGTGCTGCAGGCCAAGGCAACATGCTCTGTTGAAGTGAAACATCAAAAGGAGTCGTTTTGAAGTACAGCAAGACCAATCATATGGCTATGGTCATGACCAACCACTGCAGAAGCAGATGCAGACAGGGAAATTTGCTGATTGGTTATTTAGTTACAGTAGGTGTGCAAGCCACAATGCACAGTAGGGCCGCCATCTTAATTTCTGGAAGCAATTTTGGAAGATTTTACAACAAAAATCTTTCATATATTGGGCAGTGGCATAGCCACTGGGATGGGGGCCTTGGGTCCCCCCAACCCAAAACTGCAGTGCCCCGAACAGTTGGCAGGAATGCCCAAGTCCCACCAGCTGAAGAGCTCTGCAGCTTGAATTTCACCCGATGTGCAGTTAGCAGCATGCTTTCCAGCCGCCAATGCCAGCGCTCCTTGTGCATGTTCAGTTTATGCTGGAAAGCACGCCACCGACTTATTTGCACAAGGGGAAGTCAGCAATGGTAAACATTTTTTTCACGGTGGGAGGGGGAGAAAAGAGAGGAAGTGGAGAGAAATGGTGCCCCCCCCCCCCAGTGGCCTCCCCAACAATGGGCTGCTGGCTACGCCCTGATACTAGGAGAAAGTAGAAAATGTTTGCTGGTTTTCTGACATAATGTCTGCAGCCTTATTATAAAAATGAAGGCCAATGTTCAAGGAGTTTAGTCTTCTATATTGTTATATTTGAAAATGTATTTGGCTATGTTCCTAGATGTATGCTCCTAAATCTAGAAGCCTAACAATTGGAGGCAACAGGGTGCTGGAAAAAATAAGTTAAGAGTTTACTTTCAGCACTAAGTATCTCAATTAGGCTTCTTGATCTGGCTGAAAACAGGAGACAAATTTAGGCATTTTAGATGCCCAAAATACAAGAGTCCAGCTGAGTTGTTTTGGGAACATAAAACCCTCTGTGTATCATTCAGCCTGTTCTGGTCAATTAATAAATAAATTTCAAACCTAAGATTACTTGGTTTGAGGCCATTTGATAGTCACCATTTAAAGAAGTACCTCAACATGATTATTCAGTCAGCATGGATGTCTCTCAAAAAGATGACTGCACTGCAAAGCTCTGAAGTTACTGTAGCATTTGGACCCCCCCCCCCCCACATCCCCCATAATCCTAAGGACTCCTTTTACAAAGTGGTGCTATTGATTAGCATGTGCTGAACGTGAAGCAGCCTATGGGAACTGAAATGACTTCTTCGCATTCAATGTGCCGCTAAATTGGTAGCGCCACTTTCTAAAAGGAGCCTTAAGTTACAGCTTTGATCCAGTAATGCTTCCTAAAAGAAAAAGGACACAACCCATTAATACACTTCTGCTCCACACCCACATACCGAATTCTGTTTTCCAAAGCATCTATTTGAAGTTGTTTCTCATCTAGTAATTTTTTTAGTGTTTCCACTTCCTTTTGTTTTTCAACAATATCCCTCTGCAGCCTGTAATTTGTTTCTTCCAGGGTCTCACAAAAAGCCTGAAAGGAAAACAAAAATATATTGGTTAAAAATATATTGGTTGTAGCAGTACTCAAACACTTCTCATTCCACAGCACTCATCTGCAACTGAATCCAGGTTATATCCTCACAAGTTCCTAAATGGCCTCTGTCAATCTTTGAATCTAGCTAGTAGAGCAATTAACAGGTATTCCAAATCTCTAGAAAACACAAGTTACTATTGTGTGCACAGGCCTCTGTGGGCTTTCCATGGAGACAGGAATGTGCACTCTAAACTTGAATATGGACGTTCTAGGCAGTATCCATTTTAAAAGTTGCCCTCAGTGTGGTCTGGTGGCAGTGCTGTGTGCTCGCAAAGGGGGGTGGGGGGAGGAGGAAGATACCTGGAGGCCAGAGGAACGGAGGGACGTCGGAGGAGGCTATCAGCTGTTCTTGCCCATGCAGCGCCTTCACATAGAAGTGAGAGGCGCTGCACGGGCAAGAACAGCTGATCGCCTCCTCCGTCCCTCTGTTCCTCCTGGGCCCGCCATCGTCTGATGTAAGTAACCTACGTAGGTTACTTATGTTGGAGGAAATGTCCTGAACTGGTTCAAGGGGTTCCTAACACAGCGTTCGTATCAAGTTACATCAAATTCAACCACATCTAATGCATGGACACCTGAATGTGGAGTACCACAAGGATCACCCCTCTCACCAACCATTTTCAACCTAATGATGATCCCTTTGGCAAAACTCCTATCAAACCATAACCTCAACCTATATATATACGCCGATGATGTAACAATATACATCCCTTTCAAACAGGACATCAAAGAAATCTATAACAAAATCAAAGTCTACACATCATGAACACATGGGCAAATGCATTTCGTCTGAAATTAAATGCAGAAAAAACTCAATGCCTGATACTCACCTCCCAATACAACACGAACGAATTTACCGCCATAAACACACCAAAATTAAACCTTCCAATCTCAGAAACGCTAAAAATCCTTGGAGTCACTATCGACCGCCACTTAACACTCGAACTCATGCAAACAATACAACCAAACGATGTTCTACTGCATGTGGAAACTGAAAAGAATAAGACCATTCTTCCCAAGATCCGTCTTTCGCTGCCTAGTGCAATCCCTCATATTAAGCCATCTGGATTACTGCAACTCACTATACGCAGGTTGCAAATACTGAGGAAACTTCAAACAGCCCAGAATACAGCAGCCAGACTCATCTTCGGAAAACCAAAATATGAAAGTGCAAAACCCTTACGAGAGAAGCTACACTGGCTTCCACTCAAGGAACGCATTACTTTTAAAGTATGCACATTAATCCACAAAATCATTCACGGCGAAGCTCCAGCCTACATGTCTGAGTTAATAGACCTACCACCCAGAAACGCCAAAAGATCATCCCGAACCTTCCTCAACCTCCACTTCCCTAATTGCAAGGGCGTAAAATACAAGACGCTACACGCGTCAGCCTTTTCTCACGTGGGCACGCAGTTCTGGAATGCACTGCCGCGCAACCTGAGAACGATCCACGAGCAAACCTCCTTCCGCAAACTATTGAAGACCCATCTTTTTGAAAACATCTATGGAAAGAAGCAAAACACATAAAGTCCACACTCACTGTTCACTAATGCATCAATACATCCACTTCTGAACTCTCATCCCCCGTAGTCTCACCTCACTCATACCTTTACTCACAGAAATATGTATACCATACATAATGCCCTTTTAACCTCCCGCTGTCTCCTTCCAATGTTTCAAGGTTTGGTTCCAGTGTTTATATTCCCTAACAACACTTTGATTGTCTTGTATAACTCTTCACAATGTAATCCATAACCAAGTTGTAACAATTATATTTCCATCTTTCATATCGTATTGTAAGCCACACTGAGCCCGCAAAAAGGTGGGAAAATGTGGGATACAAATGCAATAAATAAATAAATGTCAGATGAGGGCGGGCCCAGGAGGAATGGAGTGACGTCGGAGGAGGCGATCAGCTGTTCTTGCCCATGCAGCGCCTTCACAGATGTGAGAGGCGCTGCACGGGCCCGGTTTCACGGAGGGGGGCCCAGTGGAGGGGTGGAGCGGCGACAACGACCTCAGGGGGGCGGGGCACGAGGGCGGAGGATGGCGGGAGCTGTTTTTTCTAAAAAGGAGAAAGCGAGGGAGGGGGGGCCGGGGCTGCCTTAAAAAAGTCACGATTTTAATGCAGGTGGGAGCGGGGAGCAGCGGCGACCTCGGGCGGGGGGGGGGGGGGGGGGGGGGGGCAAGGCCGTCCATAAAGGACGCTCCTGACGAGTGTTTTTGCCTCCTCCCGATTTTTTTTTCACATTGTTTTTGAAGCCGGGCAGTCCCAACGAGAGGTACAGACCTCTCATTAGCTTTCCCAGAGTTTTCCAGCATTAGGGCAAGCGGAAAACCTTAGTTCATCTCATTTCAATAGGGTTTCTACACAATTTGCTCATCTGCATTCCGTTTTTGTTTGCTGCTACCGTTATCGGAAATTGGGCTTTAGTACATGCCAGGGTTAAAAACTTGCTAGTTAAAGGCTCGCTTAGTTTAGTTTATCTGGCCCTAAGAGCAATAGGAGAAGGGGCTGGTCTGTTTAAAATAGAGGAAAATTCCCAGGTAGTTGTGAATAAGTGCTCATAGTGCAAGAATCCTGACACTCTCTCAACAAGCTGAAGACAAGGTAATGAATGGGTCAAACACAACAAAACATGCTGGTCTTCATTTTTTCCCTTTAAGAACAGTACCCCAAGATTGGAGGGTGGCCAATATAACACCAATTCTTTAAAAAGGCGTCCAGAGGTGATCTGGGAAATTACATACCAGTAAGCCTGACATCGGTGCTGGGCAAAAGACTATTACAAAGAACAAAATCTTGCCTCACCAATCTACTACATTTCTTTGAAGGGGTGAATAAGCATATGGATGAAATTGAGCTGGTTGATATTGTGTATCTGCATTTTCAAAAGGATTTTCAAAAGTAATGCCAAAGTACCTCATCAACGACTCCTGAGGAAATTAAAAGTCATGGGATAGCAGGTAATGTCCTATTCTGGATTAAGAACTGGCCAAAAGATAGAATACAGAAAGTAAGGTTAAATGGTCAGTATTCTCAATGGAGAATGGTAGACAGTGTGGTTCCAAGGGGATCTGTATTGGGACCACTGCTTTTAAACATATTTATAAATGATCTAGAGATGGTAATAACTGGTGAGGTAAGTAAATTTTCTGATGATACAAAGTTATTATATCACAGGAAGACTGTTTAAAAATTGCAAGAGGACCTTACAATAACGGGAGACTGATTAAGGCCTCCTATTTTACCTGTGGCAGCTCTGAGATATCTGGTGTTTTTTTTTTTTTGTTTTTAAATATGTGTTGAATGTCATCTTTCCTAGTCTTGGAATGGGCAAGAGGAAGGGGAAGATTTGGATACCTCCCCCTGCAGCTGTGTCAACCCCTGCTGTTTGATAGACTATGCTCGAGGGCTTTCATGTTTTGGGGCTTCTGCTAGCATCACTGTTGCTGCTGGCTCAGTGGAGCTGACTACCAGCAACAGTGTTGAAGTGGTTTCTCTGAGCCCTGTTGAAAGGGCAGTGCCTCAACAACCTAGAAATGCCTCGGCTGAGCGGTTATTCTAGCATTTTAAAGCATCACTGAAAACATTATTTTGATCTTATGTTCCATTCTGGGTGAACCAGCTTGGTTGCCTATATTTTGTGGTGATTCTAGTAGTAATATCCATTTTTGTTCACTGTCCTTTTGTTTTTGCGAGACTATTCACCTGTCCTAATATCGTTTGACTCTAGTTAATTTTTTGGAATGTTTTTTGTTTATATTTTGTTATGCTGCAATTGTAATCTAGGTCCTATTGTGTGCTCCTAGTCATATCCCTTATTTTTAATAGATATAGTTTGTAAACCACTTAGATTTACTAATGATGGGCGGCATATCAAACAACGCTTTGTTCTGTGAAAGATAAGAATTACTTACAAGAGGCAAACAAGTATCATATTGAAAGGAATATAAACCGTACAGGTAAACAGATAAAAATGTCACCATCTCACTGTACCTTAATCTCTTGAATAACAAAGCCCACTGAGCATGGCATCAACTGCTCATGTCATCAAATGAGGATATGAAATTAAAATGCTTTCCATAATTTTAAGGCAATTCAGAATATTTAACTTGACTGGTGGGCATGAGTATCAGTTGGTCACTTGCCTGCCTGGTGCATAGGTGGCAGATCTCACTAGATAGGATTTTAGATCGTGCTGAGGAGCAAGTTATCTTGGTACATGTGGGCACTATGATAAAGGAAAGTGTGGGAGGGAGGGACGTTCTAGCAGCTCAGAAATTCCCTGTTCCACATATTGGAGCCAAGAGACATGCAGAGCTTTGGAGTCTCAATGTGTGAATAAGATGATGCAGGGAGAGCAATTTATTAGGGATGGTGCAGGAATATCAAAGTGCTTCCCTCCCTTCTCTTCTAAATTTAAGATACTGTTCTTACATCTTGTTATTCTGGAATAGAAGAGGATGGGTAAGAAGGAGAGAAACAGAGAATTAGAACCCTGTGGGACAGATGATTAGGATAAGTCATGATTCCTTTGCAATAATTGGAATGTCATCCAGATCAGAACGTGGGGAAGATTGTGGAATCTCAGCTGAAGGAGGTGTCCTTGGTCGACACGCATTTGGTTTTGCACTTGCTGTCTTTGCGAGATTTTATTGGGTTACAATTTGATGCTTTGGATTCTCTAGCCAATGTACAGTGGCCGAGATACTTTGTGAATCCTGAAGCAGGTGCAGCTAGCGCTGAAAAGAAATGCAGGACTGAGTCGAGTCTTTGAAACTGATTTTTGAATAAACCTGCTGCTTGGATATACATTTGGTCTACCCCCTACTTCTTTCTTTTGTACACAGTGTCTGAGTTTGGTCCTGTCCTCTGCTCACTGCACTAACCACCAGCTATTTTTAATAATTTAAGTACTTTGGGAAGAGACCGTGTTTCAATCAGGAAAACCTGAGATCATCAAGTCTCAGGAGTAGCCATAAGAGTTGATTCCTCCTTTGCCCCAAATGAGACTTCCTCTGTGGTAATTAACAAGTCTTAATAAATCTATTTTAAAATCAGTGGCCTTTGGTGGTTGCTCAGGTTTCGAGGAACCCCTTCCCCTAAATCCTCCAAGAGAGGTTATTGATCTTGAAATACACCAAATTGTCAAAAACTGAGGCTGCTTTGTCTGGCTGTCTGTAAATGAAGTTGCAGACGGGTCAACATGGGAGGCCCACTGATTATCAGATTAAGAGGACAAAGCTGCAAGCATTAACAGAACTCTACGGAAGGGCAAAACATTGCTTGCTAATAAATTGTAAAACCTGGACAATACTCAAAAGAGCTAATAATTCCCAATTTTTGAACTTTTCCTACTGTTCTATGTTGTTAGCCCAAGAAATGCTGGAACAATATTCTGATAATTTACATTGGAACCCTGATTCTCTACTTGGGACGGAGAGAACATTTTATATTCCAGGTTCAATTACGAAGATCTTCACTCCTGGTGGAAATGGGGGAACTGACAATCTAGAGACTTCTAATCAGGAGGCAGCCTACAGGGATACAGTGGTCACCACCTTTATGAATCCCTCAGATTTTTTTTTGTTGTTGTTAAAGACAGAATTCAGGTAGTTTTCACTTTCAAAATACACAGATTTTCTTATGTTTCTCCTATGACTCAGGAGGTGAGGAGGAAACTCCTTCAGCTGCACCCTTGGGCGTTAGCTCTAGGTATGTCCTTTGTCTTGATGATGTTTGATTAGATATCAGGCTAAGGACTTTGTATTTTTTGACCCCATTCACCTAGAGTCACTGATAAAGCACCAGGAGTCCTTGCATCAAAGTTAGTAAGCTGTGTAATTTCCTGATTCTCCGATAGCTCTATATTTTGTTATCTATGCATTTTTGTTTTTCTGTGGACCAATACAGTAGGGTATTGTATTGTAAACTTTCCCCTGATATCTGCAGTTCTCCTTCCACATGTCTTTTCTTGAGTACCTATTAAATATGAAGCTGTATGATTATATGGCTACTTTTCCTCACATCGACTCTTCCAGTTTTGTTTCTATTTTGTTTTCTTTGAAAATTAAAAAAAAAAAAATTCAAACACAGAACAGAGCCCTCAGAAATCTGACAGTGGGTGAGTCAAGATGGGGCAACAACTAAGATTAAGAAACTATACAAGTGATTCAGAAAGATGTAAGTAGAAGCATACATGAACAGATTCAGTGATACTGAACACAGAGAAAGGAGTCAGGTGGTCAACAATACAGAGAACTACTGTGAGTAGTCACGGACAATAACATTTGACTGAAGGGCCATGTGTGGAAAAACTGCAAGTCCTACAGCTGAGGACTGGTCAACTGTAGCATTGGGTTAGTGGTGCCAACGTGACTACCTAGAGGTAACTGTTCTATTACTCAGACCAAGCTCGTGAGAAAAGAGACAAGCTCTCTCCATTCTTGCCTCAACTATTTTTGGTTTCTGTTGATATTGGGACAAGACAATGAATGATTCAGTGGAATAAAATTGAATAGAATATCCTTCCAAAAAAAGAAGTGGTGCAAGCTAGGATCCCTACTTGGCAGCTCTGAGATTCCATTTCCTAGTGTTTTGCATTGAATTCCCACTCTTTCACATTTGAAATTATGTCTCCCTTCCCCATCCCCCTCTTCAAACTTTTTTTCTCTTAGACCTGCTAATTAGGTAATCAATAGAAATAAAACAAAATAAAACATGGAAAAGAAAATATGATGATACCTTTTTTATTGGACATAACTTCATACATTTCTTGATTAGCTTTCGAAGGTTGCCCTTCTTCGTCAGTTTGGAATTAATCAAAAGTTGGTAGATGATAGTATATATGAGTGAAACATCAAAGCATTTCAGTGACAGTCTATATGCATGGAGACAGGGGATGAGTGGATAGGTGAGAGGGAGACAGGAGAGCAATACAA
Source organism: Microcaecilia unicolor (assembly GCF_901765095.1). Classification (NCBI taxonomy): domain Eukaryota; kingdom Metazoa; phylum Chordata; class Amphibia; order Gymnophiona; family Siphonopidae; genus Microcaecilia; species Microcaecilia unicolor. Next base: position 527,261,184 of record NC_044031.1, read on the forward strand.
TTTACAAGGCAATACAATTTTATGCTTTGTAATGGGCTAGAAAACCCAGATCTTTGTTAAGTCCTGTCTGGTGGGTGTCAAAATATTTAATCATTTTGACTTCAAAGGTCTTACATTCCTGTATTGTTTTAAAGTTCCCCCCCTAGATGATCACTGCTTTGGTATGTCCCAAGCATCTGACTGGTCTGGAGGGAAGATAAGGAAGGAAAAATTTGATCTTACCTGCCAATTTTCTTTCCTCTAGTCCCTCCAGACCAGTCCACAATGCACTTTTTTTTTAAATAGATGCAGAAAAGTAACTAGAATGTCAAGAGATATGCATTCTTTTTCAGCTACGTAGCCATGTCTCGCATGAATTTAACAACTAATGGGGCCCCAATACAGAATATGATCTAAGATATCAGTAGAAGATGGTCTGCTAGAGGAGACGAAAGAGGAAGGTCAATGCAGGAGAAGGTGCAGGCTGTAGGAGGCTTGACTGAGTGACATGTTGTTCAGGAAGTGGCAGAGAATTGAGGTGGGGAGTGCAACACAGAAAACATTCTGGACAAAATGGGACAGCAGGCAGAGGTGAAGGTAGTCTTTAGGTAGGGGATACGTGTTAGTAGGCTTACTGGCATGATTTTTTATTCTGTACATTCTCTTTTACAAATCAGCATATTGGTTTTGCTATCAGATTTACTGTGTACGAACATATGTGGTAACTACTGAAATAACAGCTCTTCTGAAAAAGTTTGCGACTGCACACAAATTTAAGAGCAAAGTGACTAGAAACATATAGCAAGGAGATCAAAAGGGCATTTGTTTTCTCCATGATGTACAGGTAGATTAAAAAAAAAAAATCAGCACAGAGGGCACAACTAGAGTAATCCAAAGTGAGGAACTTCACATTGAGCTGAACATGAGAACAGAAGAAAAACAAGAGCATCCGGTTAAGAGTAGCAGCATTATGGTAAAAGAAAAGAGGTGATTATTTGTTTTCTGCCTTTATCCAAGGCACATTACAACAAAATGGATGTCTGGAAAGAGAAATTACAAAAAGAGAGAGGGTATTTAGATTTATTTAAAACTACATATACAGAAACAAAGTCTGTTCAGTGCAGGTCCATGTATTAAGCACTACTAGACAAGTGTGGAGGGAGAGAAGAGAATGGCAGATTCTGATTAGATATAGTGGGGAGATAGACAGCAACTGGCTTGCAGTTACCAGACTGATAAGATGGAACAATACTGGTCTTTAGCAGGAGAACCATTAAAAGAAAGTACTATCTGCACATATTTTGCTCATTAATTCAGTAGAAGTTCCACTATTTTCTTTTCTTTTTGGTGGTTTTATTTTGTAAATAACTTTCTAAGCCTCAGTATGAACACGTTCTGTGCAGGTAAAGGGTAATGGATTGGATATACTGCCTTTCTGTGGTACCAACAAAGCGGTTTACATATTATATTCAGGTTGCTGTTTGGTCTGCAGTCAGATTTACAGTGTTCACCAGAAAGCAGAGCTGGTGCCAGAGCAAGATTTGTGTGTTATGGTGGCCCCAAAACTGTTATATTTAACAGCCCTTGCTTGATTAAGTAAGAAGTACATTTTAGGTTTAATAGTTTTCCATGCTTGTGAAAGAGTAAGAATAAACTGCTACATTAAAGATAAACATTTGTATTAATCACTATTAAAGTAAAACACGCTACAAGGGGCCTGTCGAGCTTATATGTATATCCGGCACTGGCTGGTGCTAGCTAAGTGCTTCCAACCACTGCTTCTTGGACCTTTCCTCTCACCACCTCATGCCGTTTGTCCCCAGGCTAATATTCTTCAGACACCTCCCCACCCTTCCACCACTGCTTCTACCACAAAATAATGCTTGCTCTTCCTGTTCTCTGAAACAGTCCCTTCTCCCTGTTTCCAGTTGTTCCCTGCCCCTAAAATTTTGTGGTTTAAGGAATAATAATTTGATTTACAGCTGCCAAGTTGCTTTTTGGTGCAGGTAAGTATGACTATGTGACACAGCTCATTGCTGATCTTCACAGGATCCCTGTTCTTTTCTGCATTTGTTATAAAATGCTTTTATTTGTTCATAAAGTTTCCTATTCAAGTAAATAATCTCCTACATTTAGACTGACAAATTTTCTGTTAATTTAGCCCCAAACTTTAGGCACCAGAAGATAAGAACTCCACCCACCCTCCCACTGTTACTACTGAAGTTGAGGAGATGGGGGAATGGACCTTTAGTCCCCTCCCGAACGGAGCTGGAGGTCCAGTGGACCTTTAGACCCCTCCCGAACCTTACACCAGCTCCGAACTGGTGTAAGGTTTGCCGTGGGAGCAGCACCCTTGTTTGGTACTCCATTAAGCACTGGGGAGGAATACTAAATGTCCCTGTTTAGCATGCGTTCAGAGCTGGCGAACTCGTTGTTACATCTCTTGGTAGTGCTTGTGTTTCTTTCCTGTAAATTTATAGAGTTCCTTTCTTGCTGTACATTAGATCTGTAAACCGCTTTGCTCTGAATTCAGTTTAAGCGGTATAGTACATCTTAATAAACTATAAACTACATGTGCTCACCGGCTCTAATCCTGGGGCGCAGGCAAACAAGGGTGCTAGTCCAGCGCTAATGGCTTCTACTGCCAGCGTTTGCCTTTGATCATCCTCCTCCCAGTATGCCAGTCAGCCCATACCCCAACATGTACCATTTGCAAGTCTCTCAGCCTCCCTCCTTTCCCCAGATTTCACCCCCTCACAAGACATCAATGACCACCCCCCCCCCCCCCCACCCTTCAAACCAGTCAGTCCTCCCAAATATCCCTCACAGCACGGGAATAGTAGCTGCCTAATAGTTAAAGCATCAGACTGAGAAACAAAGAAGCCAGTGTTCAACTTCCACTTCCCCCCAGTGATGCATCATGTGATTTTGGACAAGTTACTTCTCCTTCCGTTACCTCAGGTACAAACAGGTTGTAAGCTGACAAGCTGGAAACTACCAGCTCTACCTGATTGTAATTTACTGACCTCAGAGATGCAAAGTTGAATAATTACATTCAAATCTCTAAGCCATAGCAACTACTACTACTACTAACTAACATTTCTAAAGCGCTACTAGGGTTACGCAGCGCTAGAAATTTCCTTCTGTCACCTAAGATTTGTCTGCCCTAGTTTACTGTGTAAAGCAGGAATTCTCATACTCTGAAATTTGAGAACTGCAGACCATATTCCTGACCCAGGCAGCTCAGACTCATTCATAGCTGTTAAGTGAAGAGAAATGTTCCTAGTTCTGTGACAGCAAGAAAGAGAAAGTTCATGCTTTTGCAGACAGCAAGATGACAAAAGCATGAGTCAACTTTTCAAAATTATTGTGGGTGTTAAGCCCAATGGAAATAACACCTCTCTGGACACATTTCAAGGAATTTTCTCAATATTGGGGGTGCTTAAGCACCTCCAGAGCTGGCTCCTATGGACAAAAGGATGAGGCTGAATGGCTCCCTGGAGTAGGAGTCAGTGATGGCTGATTGGCTTACTGGGGCAAAAATGGGTGCTGGATGACTGGCTTGCTAGGTGGTGAGGGTTAGATGAGGTGGAGATGAGGATTGGGATAAGAGCTGGAGGTGGCTGCTTTAAGGGAGGAGAGAGATGGTGGAATAGGGCAGAAATGGGCTAAAAAAAAAGAATAGGTAAAGATGGTGGAGAGACAGAGCAAGACTGGGAAACAAAGTGTGTGTGTGTGTGTGCGCGTGGGGGGGGGGGGGGGGGGGGAGAGAGAAAAAAAAATTGGGTTGGGAGAGGAACTGCTTACTGTATTTCTGCCAGTGGCTGTAGAGGTGCATTACAGGCCCTTGGACATGGAATGTGAAAACAGCCTTAGTAAATCAGGCCCTAAAGTAGCTGTGGTATACCTCAGAACAGAACCACCTCCCCCCCCCCCCCCACTGCCAAAAGGGGTGGGGCTGGGGGAAGCAGAAAATAGCACAACAGCCAAAAAATAGGGGTGGAGGGAGGGGGAGGGGGGGACATCCCCCGAGCTATCTAAGGAGCGTATATAAAGAGAAGAGAGGCATCTAGAGACAGTGAGGGTAGTGGACAAGAGGGACCTAAAAGGGAGAAATACACTAGCTGTTTAGTGCACTTCAGCAAAAGAAATCCAAAGTATAATAGTTTTAAAACAAATGTGGCTTACATAGTACCATAAAGGCGTTCGCCAATTCCGGTATAAACAGTTACACAGTGATGTTATGGTAGAATAAGGTTCATGTGGAACAAACATATTAGGGAATCGTATATAGGAAGAGTTAACTATTAGTACATTCAGCAACATCCGAGGAAGGGTATTGTGCCTCTACTATGGCTACAGGCAGTCCAGGCATCATAGTGGATGCATGTGATGTTCCTGCCACCAAAGGACTACCTGTGTGAACATGATTATGCTCCTGACTGGTCTCTGAAGAATGTGTCTGCGTCATCTGTGATGCCGCATTATAACCGTCTTGAAGCTGGCAATAATTGGACAGGGATATCTGACAAACGTAACTGGACGACATGAGCCCAGCACCATAACTTCTTGGGGCCGATGCCTCCATGTTTTCACTGCAGGTGAGAAAGAATGCCATTGCAAAGGCTCATCCAGAGGACCTTGCTTAAATTGAAACTGAGAGTTGATCTTCATTTTACCGAAATATAAATAAATTCACTTGTTTACTACAGAGAACAGTACAGAATTAGCAAGCCAGAAGCATTAAAAAAAAAAAAAATAAAACAAAGAAAAAAAATACTCTGCTCAGAGTGCTCCATCAGTGAGCGAACATTGACTGGAAGAGAGCAATGCTCCCCATTGGTATGAGCGATCATTTACCTTAGAGGGAACACTGTCCCAAACCCAAAGGCCTGTTCCAGTGGTTCCTAAATCTGGTCCTGCAGGCACCCCAGCCAGTCAAGGTTTTAGGATATCCACAATAAATATTCATGAGAGATTTGCATGCACTGCCTCCACTGCATACAAATCTCTCATGAATATTCAAAGTGGATATCCTAAAAACCTGACTGCCTGGGGTGCCTCTAGGACCAGGTTTGGAAACTACTGGCCTGTCCTAAACAATTCTGAAGCATGGAATCAATGTTTTCAACTGGTCAACAGCATTAGTACTAAAAGGAAGGCCTCAATCTGTGGGATCCTAACAGGTTCAGTGTTGAATATACTATTATCATCAATTCTCATTTTCCTCTCCACCACTGGCTCAGCAAGAACAGCATTTGGACATTGTTCAATCTTGCTTTTTCTAAGGGGAATATGCATATATTCCTGCTCTGATCAAGAAAAGGCTGAAAAACACTTATGATTTAATTAATCTTAAACTGCTCACTTAAACTTAGACAAGAGTAGAAGCACAGAACTGTACCACATTGTAAACATAGAAAGGATTCTAGGAGCAGCAGGGAAACCTTCAAGGGATCACTCATTCCTCTTGTGAACGTCACTCTTGGGGGAGGAAAGCGACCTGTTTCTGTAATCATCTCTCACTTCATGGTGCAGTTATGTGCCACAACCTGCTTTTTCAGTCATCCCCTGGCACCCTGCAGGGCTGGCACAAACCCTGCTACCAAGCAATATGACTAACTGCTCAGTCTCAGGGGATGCCAAGTCTCACACCAAAGAACAGGCAAAGAGGAAGGCAAAGGGGAAGAAAGTGTACAATGAAACTAAAGTGTCTACTACCATTATAGTAAAAACACCACAAAGAAGACCACCTTCAACCCTTCAATAACTAGTTTTGGAAAACACTTCTTAGGTTTCATTTTCCATTAGTCATATTACAAGTTAAGCTCTTTAGAGACAGAGTTAGTATTCTAGAGAGGGGAAATGTTTTCTTTCTCAGTGACTGGTGCCTCCAGGCTCTTGCAAAGGGGCCAATTTTCCTGTACGTTTATGCATAAAATACAGGCTTTCCTAGGAGTAATTTATTATGGTGGAACGAAACAGACTACAAATTATTCTAGATGCAAATCGATAACCACCTTAAATTCCTGAATGAGCCACACTGCTCGTTTTTCCTTAGAAACTAAAATGCAAGACTTATTAACTTGTGAGGAGAGCTGACAGTCTTGGTAAGGTGGCTCTCTATTCAGTAAATACTTCATGGAGGCCAGAAGACTAGCTCAATCTCCTTTGATATATGATCTTTTTCTTTCTATGTGAGTAAATTACATGTCACTTACCCTGCTCTCTTCTAGGCTATCAAACGGACCTGGTGGATCATCCAGGCAAAGGAATTCTCTCACAGGCAGGCTTATAAAAATACAAAAAGAAAATGGGCTAAGAATCAATGACACTCACCAGATAAGGTAATTTTTTTTTTTAGCCTGAAGAGAATAAGAAAAATGTACAATTACCTACCATAACAGCATAGACTGCCTCTCTTAAGAGAACAATTCCTTCTTCTCACAACATGAGAAATCCGAAGTTATTCAGTTACCTACTCTATCACCTACTCAGTCCCATTAGAAGATGCTGCAAATGGTTCCTACCTTCCACATTCTGTTGCAAGATTAATTCCTCCCCCTCCTAAGAGATGCACTTCATGTTCCTCACTATATACTTGTGTGATTGTTCTCACATTACCTTGTCCCATCACTACCCCAGTTTCCCATTCAGACTCTCATTGTAATGTTTAAAAATAATTTTCTGGTAAAGGTCACCTTTTGCTCATTTTGCTCCAACCCAGGGAAAGGAGCACTGGCCTCCAAAGCAAGCCAAGGAATATATTAAATTAATCTAACAGAAGAGTACTAATTTATATTCCCAGTGTTTTTTTTCAGCCAATAAATGCTAATATTGATATTAAAATCTAGCTATACAGTTTTACCTAGCAAAGTACTAAGGCACAGAGATCATAAATAGTGCCTTAAAGACTATTGTAGTTACTGTGTTCAAACATGAAACCTTGGCTAAAATGCTGCCAAACAGATAAAACAACCTATGCACACTGTTGCTTAACAATTTAAATTAGTCATTTACATTATAATAGCTCTTTTATTGTATTAACATGAATAAAGTTATCTGAAATGCCTTGAATATCAGTGCTCTCTATACAGATTTTAAAATCACCCTTCAAGGATGCCTCCCAATCATCCTAAGTAGATAAATGTTTTACTGCACACAAAGATGTGCAGCCAAAAGCTGTGTGTTTTTCAGCCACAATCTTTGAAAAAAGGAAGTATACAATTAACTCGGCCAGACGGATTTAATATGCAGCAGGAGTATGCATATTTTATATGGTGAGACAGACAAAAACACCAGTAGAGCCCAGAATGATTCCTTACCATGAAATCTATACCACTACCACGAAGTCATATGTAAAAATAGAGGCTATGCTCTTTTGTGCAAGAGCTGCACAGCTCACTATTAATGAAAATCATGTACTGTGCTACTTTTGTAAGGTTGTCATTTGTACATTACAAATCCTTGTAATAATTACATTGCCTCTTCCGTAAACCCCACAAGATATTGCTTTCCCTCCTGTTGGTGACCTTGGGTAGGTCATTCTGTCTCTTATTGCTGCAGGTAAAAAAGACTAAGCCTTTTGGAGACATGTAAAGGTTTTTCCATAACACAGAAACAGAAAATGAAGGCAGACAACTTTCCCTGGGCTATCAATGAAAAAAAGATATGAACTAAATCTAAACAGAGAACCACATGCATCATATCCCAATCGTGCTAGAAATCATAAGCCCGTATCAGTACAGTGTAGCTGGATTAAAAAGTTCTGACAAACTTCTGGAAGAAAAGCTCATAAACTGTCAAGGCAGATCTGAAACCACAGCTTTTCCCTGGGTGTCAGTACATGGCATCTTGCTAATTTTTTAAATTCTGCCTGGTACTTGTAACCAAGATTGGCCACTATGCTGGGCTAGATGGACCTTAAGAATTGCCATACGGGTCAGACCTATGTTAAGTCTGCTCAAGAGGCAGTTGGGTTTGATAAAATGTTATCCTGCCCACAACTGTGGGGTAGCAAAGACAAACTACAGAGGAGCAACAACAGACTCAACGGAAAGGACGTATTCTCTTCCTTCCACATGCATAATCTCTGTGGTGTACTACAGGGAAAAAGCCCCCCCAAAATTCAGAAATTCAGGGTATTCCTGAAATTCTATGAGGTGGAGTTAACACCTCAATGAGCTCTTTGTCTCTTACAGGGACAGGAATACTAATTTATTTTTCCTTAACACACAAATTGGTCACAACCTTTTCACTTCTGACAAAAAGGACAAACTGATGTCAGAAACCAAAAAGCAGAGGAAAAAAAATCATCATCTCTGATCAGCCAAAAACGATGCTACTTTTGTTCATCTTCAATTCACTGACATGGGGATTCAGCCTGTGACCCTTCCTGTGGAAAACCCAACAATTATACTTCTATATAATCTGTATTCAGAACCAGCTACAGTGTCCAAAATCAAAAAGCAAATTCCTTTATTTTTCAAAACAAGCAGAGATATTTGTAGGTATGCAATTTAAAATTCAAAGTGACAGAGGCTGGTGGCCCCATACAATTTACTGAGGCAGACACTGGCTCTCAAAAGCTCATGACTCAATAAATTGATTATTCTATGAGACACTATCAGCCTCTGTCCATTTTAGTACTCCAGGCTACCACAGCTATCTCTCTGGAAACTTTATGCAGTTTATAGCTTAAATTTTCCTCTGTGGTGCAGCAGCTAAGACACATAAGAGTAGCCATACTGGGTTAGACCAATGGTCCATCTAGCCCAGTATTCTGTTTCCAACAGTGGCCAAGCCAGGTCACAAGTACCTGCCAGAAACCCAAATCGTGGCAACATTCCATATCGTGCTTCCCCACATCTGTCTCAATAGCGGACTATGGACTTTTCCCACCAGGAACAAACCTTTTTTAAACACAGAAACAGGAACGCTAACTGCTGTTAGCGTATCCTCAGGCAAAGAGTTCCAGAGCTTAACTATTTGTTGAGTAAAAGAATATTTCCTCCTATTGGTTTTAAAAGTATTTCCATGTGACTGATTCAGCTGAGCTCCTCTAACAGATTATAGCTTCATGATCAATGAATGAAATGAATAAATATCAGTCACTGCAGTGTGGCAAACCATTCCTGTAGAAGCTCAGGGGATGATACTTCTGCATTAATCAACACTTTCTCCAATATGTTTAATAAGTACAAAAGCTAGAAATCTTTCAAATTTTAAATGTTACTTCATTGTTACATACATGTCAGTATTTTCTTTGCTCTTTTCTAATTTCTTCGCATCCTCTCTTCCTCCCCATTTTCTTATACTTTACGTGTTTCCTTTCTTCCACTTCATATTTTCTGTCTACTCTCCCTCATGTATCTCCTTTTCCTTCCTCTCAATTGCAATCCTCCCTTTCCCCAGTAGTCTCTTAATTCTGAAGCAGTCTCCCTTTTTTCTTTTCCCTTCCTTACCCTCCTCTCAAATTCCCAGGGCTGGATTAATACAGTATTAGCTTCTAGGGAAATAAAGATATATGGGTCCCCCACTGAATTTTCTCCTACCCGAAGGTGGGGGGGAAGAGAGATGTCCTTCTCCCTTCCTAGATTGTGCTCCCCAGAAAATTCTCTCTCCTGAAGTGGCTTGTGGGAGACTACAGGGATCTGGGTGTAGCAGCAGCAACAGCTTTTGAACAAACGTGGGGACTGAGCAAGCACATGCTCATTGGCTTTGCCCCCTGAGAGATCATGGGAATAACATGGCTCACTGTGTGGTTACATACTGATTTTGTCCTTGTACTCACTCACATTGTGCTATCATACCCAAGACCAGGTCCTCCGGCTTCCTGGGCTTCTCTGGAAGCCAACTGGGGGTGGGGGGGGGGGGGGGGGGGGGGGGGAGGAAAAGGAAACATATAGTGAAGATGTGGATTCAGGGCCAGAGAATGATTTGGAGTCATATAGAGATAAGGGGAGTAAAGCATCTTTAATGCTATGGGTGCAGACCAATTGAAAGATTAAATGAGTAGTAAAATGACCAAAGTTTTTTTCAGTCACTAGACTACCTTACTTAAAACCACCGTCTAGCAGCACTACCCTGACCCAAAGGTATCCCATATCCATCAGAAGCTTATCATTCTGAAGTTACCTTATCCATATCTCTATCCTACCACACTTGAGGTGAATTACTGGTACCAGTTTCAATCCTACAACTCAAGCTCCAAAAAGGCTCCGTTTAAGTCAGAAATAAAATGAAGCTGAAAATCATACCAGTGCCTTTGCAAAGGAAAGGCTGGTACCATTCTGTAACACATTAAATGGGGTTGCCAGAACATTACAGTACAGAAACCCTGTGATGACTGACCATAGAATGAGGTGATTTCAGAAACAGCACCTGTTTTTAAAAATCAGTCCAGTTTTCTTCATATTTTTAAGACTGTGCGCATACCTGTATGACAGGGACATACGTGGGATGGATGTGTTTGTACGAGTATGAAACTGCATGTGTGCGCGTGTGAGAGAAAAGAGGTCGATCTTTTGGCAAATATTATGGGTGGTGGCTCTTTGTGTGTTTGTGCATAAAGAAAAGACTACATTTGACAAAGAGCCTGAAATTTGCTTGAATGTTTGTGGGTGTGCATGTTGCTATGTAAGGCTGGGATGAGATGTTTGGTCCTGTTTCTCCATGTAATACTTTCAGTCAGTGGTGCAACTTAATTTTGCACCACTGACGATCAGTGTTTTTCACCTACTGTGCTTCCATCCATCTTTGATAGTTAGGTCATTTGCATATGTTTTGTTTTGTGGGTTATATTGTAAACCACTTTAACTGATTGTCAAGTATAGCATTACACATATTTTTCTAAATAAACATCAGAAGGGGAATTTGCATAGGTGTAAGAGAGAAGAGGCAGAAGTATATTTGGGAAATGGAAAATGCTTACAAAACTGAAAAGTGTTTATTATATATATTCACATGGATAAACATTTACTGGTGAGTGGACTCTACACGGTCTGTGCCTTCATCAGGAGTCCTTAATATAATATTATATATATATATAAAATGAACATTTAGGTATGTGCTACATATTCTCTTTTTCTCAAGTTGATTTTTCTAGCTACTGTTGACACTGACAACATATAGCTGCTTGCTACAATTTATGGCTCCCGTATGTTTTATCGCTGGTCTAACTCATTATAATAGTGATCTTGTTTATCTCATTTGTCCTCCTGGGTAAGAACTCTGAAACTCTGAGATAGTTTATGTTTGTTTTAATGTAGTGTTTCTATGGTGTTCCTTTTTACCACGCTTTGCTCCTTCTTTCTTTTGTTACATTACCAGAGACGCTGGATAAAGTATATTTAATCTTGTGCCAAGTTTCACTGTTGCTGCTTGTCCTATTTTTTTGACTACATGCCTGATATGTTTAATAGCGTGTTTTATGCATATATATTTTTCTGATATATAATCACACTTCACGGTTTTGTTTGCATTATAAGCATCACCAACATATGAATGCACTTCACATATTCATGAGTAATTTCACCATATGCATTTTTATGACTTCACAATTTACTCCTGGAGGTGAAGAGCAAATCCAAGAAGACAGGAGGAGCCTCCACGGAAAGTCAAAGCAAAACAGCAAAAGTAGAGGCTGACAAATGCGCAAACCAATAGGGAGATGATATAAAAAACCAGTTTATTCAGAATATTCATATCAAGGACCCGACACGGTCTGTGCTTCGGCGCCAAAGCGCCTGCCTCAGGGGTCACAATCAACTTTCTCTGAGAAGAAGCTGATAGGCTTGAATAATTTCTTTATGTATGCAAGTTAATCCACAGAGAGAACAAAAGAACAGCCAACCGATCAGCAAATGATCGGTTGGCTGTTCTTTTGTTCTCTCTGTGGATTAACTTGCATACATAAAGGAATTATTCAAGCCTATCAGCTTCTTCTCAGAGAAAGTTGATTGTGACCCCCTGAGGCAGAGGACCGTGTCGGGTCCTTGATATGAATATTCTGAATAAACTGGTTTTTGATATCTCCCTATTGGTTTGCACATTTGTCAGCCTCTACTTTTGCAGTTTTGCCTTCACAATTTACTCATCATCCTCCACTGTATTTTTTACTCCCCTTTTAGTCTTTATTTCTGTTTTCTTCATGAGTTTTTATCAGGATATCTCACTGTACACATAGCACTTTTTTAATGGCATCACTTATTTTATCACTACTTTATCTTTTCTCACAGCTTTGTGTTTTTTTTAAGTTTGTGTTTTTAATTGTTTTTTTTTTGTATAAAGTAGCACATACTAAATGTTTTTTTATTTGTTACATTTGTACCTCGCGCTTTCCCACTCATGGCAGGCTCAATGCGACTTACATGGGGCAATGGAGGGTTAAGTGACTTGCCCAGAGTCACAGGGAGCTGCCTGTGCCTGAAGTGGGAATCGAACTCAGTTCCTCAGATCCCCAGGACCAAAGTCCACCACCCTAACCACTAGGCCACTCCTCCACTCCAATGTTCATATATATACAATGCACTCCATTTAAGTGCACGTCGGATAAGCACATGCTCTGTTTAACTGCATGCCGTACTTCAGTCCCGTTTTTGGCGCCATCAATTTCTATGGGGACAAACTTCTGTTTAGCGTACCACTGATAAGTGCAAGATTCGCTTATATGCATGGTTTAAGACCGCTCCTCTGCAGGAAAGACTCCGCATAAGCACGCGCATGGAATATGGAAGCCGACTGGCGCGTGACAATCAATGAGATTTCAAATTTACCGCCCCTTTAACTGCCACAGGCAGAATAAGCGAAAGAATGTTGTTAGAGTGTACACTGGAGTCATCATTGTCGTCATCAGGGCGGAACTGTAAGACTAACATTGGCTGAACGAATAGAAGTTCTTAAAAAATTAGAAAACAAAGTCAAACATCTATTGCTAAAGAATATGGGGCCAGATGCACTAAACTTAACGAGCCATTAACGAGCAAGTAAACCCTGGCATGCACTAAAGGCTTCTCCGAGCCATTTTCCGATGACGGTAGCAGCTAACAAAAACAGAACGCAGATGATCCAAAGGCTATTCTAATGAGCTGCACAACTGTTGCAGGCTATTATAATGAGATGCACTACCGTTTTCCCGATTCCCCTTACCGTGGACAACCTAACGGGAGGTCTGCACCTCTCGTTAGGCTGGGGCTGCTGTGAACGGGACCCTAGAGACCAGTGGGAAAGTGCCTAACCACCATCTAAAAAAAAAAAAAAAGAAGAACAAGCTGCGTGTCCCAAGTGCTCGTGAGGGACTTAAAAAAAATTTTTTTTTACGTTATGGCACCTTCGCTGAGGACATACTTGCTCATACCGTACTTGCCAACAGGATATTTGCGCTCCAGCTACAATCCTCCAGAGACAATAAGAGAGAATCAGGTTAAGCTTCAGAAAACACGTACACGAGCAGACATAAGCCAGGAATATATGCAGTATCAACAAGGTTCTGCTCAGGAACAGCGTGGATGATGGACGTCCTCAACTGCAAGAAAACTGCAGGAGAGAGCAGTTGAGGTCCATCTTCCACCCCTAGGTCTCTCAGCCAATCACAGCGCGTTTAGCTCAGCTTGTAATGGTATCAGTTTATTATTGAAATATGTAGCATGATATTTTGCTGGATCATATATAACAATATAAAAATACAGCTTTGAGATCAGCTAGCCTGAATTTCATCTCCCCTTCCCCTTTTCCTGGGGACTTCTGATAGCAGGACTAGTTAATTACAAACACTTAACAGAGACAAAAAGGTACTGTGTTTCAAAGAGAAATAAAACTCTCTGCCCTCCCACCTAAAAAGACTGAACAAAAGCATGACTAAGGTGGATACTTGAAGAATCACATAGACATCTCCACCAGCAGACAGATAGTCTGGAAAAGGCATAACTCCAGCTATTGATAACAAAGACTTCAGAGGGGAAACCATAAACAAGACATTTGCTTGTCAAAGGTAAACCTGCCCCTCCCATCAACTATTAGACAAATGGACGCCAGGACATCTGCAGAAAGGAGAGACCTATAATGCAGATCATGTGAACAGACTACAATAACCATAATGCCTTGCAAGTTATCCAGTGCAAACCAGGAAACAGGTGCTGGGACTCTGTGATCATATCCTCCTGCAGCTTGCAAGATATAAAAGCATAAGCTGTTTCCCCAAGATTCTCTCTTCAGCTGCAAGCAACTCAGATCCACTCACTGCAGAAGCCCTGCTCCTGTCCTGCAAACATGTGCTTACCTCATGCTGTTCATACTATGTAACAAGGACTTGTAAGTAACATAACTTTTGATCTAGACCTGCTACTTTGCCTTACTTCAGCACAGATTATCTGTTCTAAGATCCTTTTAAAAAACCTACCTCTCGTGTGCATCTGTATATTAAATCAACCTTTTGAAGCTAAAAATACGGTCTCTTTGTGTTCTGAGTATATGGTATCTTTTATATATACTTAATTTATTTAATTTATTGCAATTATCACCTTTGGTGATTGGTGGAGAAATTAATATCCTAAAACCTATAAATACAGCACCTGCTCTTAAATTATAAACAGTAGCGAGTGCTCTAGAGCTCTTTTCCACAAGATAAATCATTTCTTGTAACAAGCTAAACCCGCTGTGATTGGCTGAGAGACCTCCAGGTCTCTCTCAGCTGAGCTAAATGCGCTGTGATTGGCTGAGAGACCTAGGGGCGGAAGATGGACGGGTATCGAAGACGTGGACGATGGACCTCCTCAACTGCAAGAAAAGTGCAGGAGAGCGCAGTTGAGAAGGTCCATCGTCCACATCTTTTGAAACCCGTCCATCTTCCACCCCTAGGTCTCTCTCAGCCAATCACAGAGCGTTTAGCTCAGCTAAGCGAGACCTGGAGGTCTCTCAGCCAATCACAGCTTGTTTAGCTCAGCTAAACGTGCTGTGATTGGCTGAGAGAGAACTAGGGGTGGAAGATGGCCCTCAACTGCGCTCTCCTGCACTTTTCTTGCAGTTGAGGACGTCCATCGTCCACGTTCTTCCTGAGCAGAGCCTTGTTGATGCTACATATATTCCTGGCTTATGTCTGCTCGTGTACGTGTGAAGTTCTGAAGCTTAACCTGATTTTGTCGTCTCTGGAGGATTGTAGCTGGAGCGCAAATAGCTTGTTGGCAAGTACGGTAAGAGCAAGTACGTCCTCAGCGAAGGAGCCATAACTTAAAAAAAAAAAAAAATTTGTAAAAGTTCCTCACAAGCACTTGATGTCCTTTTTGGATGTATTTGGCATGCTCTACCTGCCGACTGGCTGACTGTTACCGATGGAATAGAGAATGCAAGTGAGCTACAACGAGCAGCTCATTTGCATTCCTTTTCCTTGATGCATGCCCGTTCCTTATCGATTCGCTAAGGGAACCGGGAAGGGCTTTAACGATTTTTTAGTGCATCTTCCTGATGGTGTCAATCTCAGTCAAATTTCATGTCTGTGATGGGGGAATGGGGAGAGTCTCAACACCATGCAGGCCTATCTGGAGGCCACTGGACGTCAGTGCTATGACAGTTTTTACCGTCTTGCAGACAGTCTATGGAACTCACAGACCCAATAGTGTACAGAGGACTATAACTGATTACTTCAAGTAAGCCTAACGTCAGTTAACAGAAACTGTATACTGTACATATAACAGTACTGTACATATGTTTATCAGATGTCAAGCTTCTTTGGGTCACAACGGTTAAGTGCACGTTCCGGTTAAGTGTACGTTCCAGTTAACTGCATGCATTTCTTTGGTCCCAGACCCTTGCACTTAAGTGGATTGGACTGTGTATATGTGTGGAGGAGTAGCCTAGTGGTAGTGGAGGAGTAGCCTAGTGGTTAGTGCAGTGGACTTTGATCCTGGGGAACTGAGTTTGATTCCCACTGCAGCTCCTTGTGACTCTGAGTCTGGGCAAGTCACTTAACCCTCCATTGCCTCTGGTACAAATTAAGTACCTGAATATATGTAAACTGCTTTGAATGTAGTTGCAAAAAACCTCAGAAAGGAGGTATATTTATTACCTCAGAATATTGTTTCTAGATTGTCTTGTGCTGAGGCTCAATCTCAATCTCTCCCAGCTGCTAGTGGTGTGGTCAGACAAGCAACTGTGACATTAGCGTCACTGTGGGACATGGTTTATAACATTCAAACCTCAATGCAAACTACATTAAAAGAAAATACTGGTGATATCAAAATTCTTTCTGAAGCTGCGCTACTCCAAGCACAAGTGACTGCACAGCAATCCTTGAAACTGGAGAAAGTGAAAGTTGCAAGAAATGGAAACTTTAGAAACTGTGTTGGTTAAGGACAATAATTTCCTGTATAAACGAATGGAATACCTGGAGAACCAGGCTAGGAGACTTAACCTTAGGTTTCTTAACTTTCCCAAATCTCCTTTAATTCCACCTGTGGAAATGGTGAAAAAGTATATGGTAGATATTCTCGGAATGGATAAGGATTTGCTACCCCCCCATAACACGGGCCTATTACATCTGGAACCCGAAGGGGGTTGATGGAACCCCCCCCCCCCCATTAGCGGGGGATGGAATGAATCTGACTTAATTCCTAGAGAGTTCACTGGAAATCATTACTCACAGGTCAACTATGCTGGTCACTTTTGTGCTGGAGCCTGATCAAAATGCTGTTTTAAGACTTTCCCTAAGACACTTAGAAAACATGTTTTTGGGCTCAAAGGTCCGTATCTTTCCTGATCTCTCAAAGCCTACACAAGTGAGGCGCAGGGCTTTTTTGGAGCAGCGCCCTAGAGCGTTGGCATTGGGAATAAACTTTGTATTACGATTTCCTTGTATATGTAACTTATTGCTTGAGGGTAAACATTTTCAGTTTGTAGACCCAAAACAGTTAAAAGAATTTCTTGATGCTAGAGTTGATATGAATGTTATATGCCCTCCCTAATTAGCAGGCTAGGGTCGGTAACCCGAGGTAGCAACCGTTATTATTATCTTTAAACTTTTTTTGTTTTTTCTAGATTTCTGTATTCTTGGAACCTAATTTCTTTTAATTGTGGACGAATAGGAAAGACTATTTTTCTTTATTATGAATTTCCTGTGTATAATGCTGATTGCATATTCACATTGTGTAGTGAAATGTTGAAATATATTAATAAAGGATATAAAATAAAAAAAAAAAAAAAAAAAGAAAGGCGGTATATCAAGTCCCATTTCCCTTTCCCTATATATATATACACACACATACAGTGCAATCCGCTAATTTTTTAGGGACTCCTGATAAAGACACAGGCCGAAACATGGATCATGCAGAGTCCATGCACCAGTGAATGTTTATCGCTCTGTATGTGCAAATTCCAAGTGAATATATGTAATAAAAAAACTTCAGCTTTTCTTGCCTCATCGCCTTGGTCATTCTCACTCCTTGGCTTGCGGACTTTTGTGGGATTACTTTGTCTTTTTCTTCTAAACGCTTACAAAAGGCATTTGAGGAAAATCAAGTACGTAGGGGAAATGGAATGGGCTTTGATATACCGCCTTTCTAGCACTTTACATATTATCTACAGGTACTTATTTTGTACCTAAAGCAATGGAGGGTTAAGTGACTTGCCCAGAGTCACAAGGAGCTGCAGTGGGAATCGAACCCGGTTCTTATAGTTCTCAGGCCACTGCAATAACCATTAGGATACAATTTAATATTTAAAAAAAAAACAAATAAAAAAGAACCATGTGTTTCCTGAAACTTCTGAAATGACAAAGATTAACTATCCTGGTATGCCAGCACCTCCTAAACCATTTAAAACAAGATCATATTTCAACACTACTTTGTACAGTGTCTGTGATGGGGGAATGGAGAAGTTTGTAAAGCAGCTGTACTGTAATATACTAATCACTTGCATAATCAAGAGATCACAGCATCTGTTTCTAAGGAGAATGGCTAACTCCAGAAGTTAACTTTTTTTTTCCTTTTTTAAATGCAAAAACCATCTGGTGTTAATACTTTGGATCACATACCAGTTAGAAATGTCCTTATGTGCTACCAGATTCTGCAAGAACGCCTGAAGCCCCAGCTGTCTGTCTTCCAAAAAGTCCAAGTTGTAGTTGTCTTTAAACCAACGCTTTGGAGGAAGTGCCAGTCGGAAGCCTGGAAACATTTCCTTTAACTGGAAGGGTTTAAAAAGACTGTTCAATTTTTCTAGAAAGAGGACAGGAAATACTCAAAAGCATGAATAAAAATACAAAATAAACTATCGCCCCCCCCCCCCCAAAAAAAAAAGCTGTGCAAACTAACCGAAAACAAAAAGGGGAGAGAGGATGGGAATTTCCATGGCTCTGAAGAGATCATGGCTAAAGCCTTCAGTGTTTACAAATAATTTTCCAAACCTTTTATCATGGGGAAGCTTTTTGAATTTGAATGCTGTGTCAACATCAAGAATTCCTACTGGTGGCACATTTGGCACAGAATATAAAAATCAACATCAAGAATTACTATGTTGTTGGGTGTGAACAGATCTAGCTCAGTGGCAGTATAGGCATCTAGGTCAAAGACGTGACACAACTACTTATATGATATCAGGAACAAACATAATATAGAACCTGGAACATATCCTGAGACAAAACTGAAAAGAAGCACATTGGGCCTCAAGTATTAGAACAAAAGCAACAAAGCACATAAGCATAATAAGAGCAGGTGGTAGTAGGAGCCCTCAGTCTTTTAAGGGACCTGTATTACAAGAGATCAATTCAGATACTCAGAAAAGTACTCCAGGTACTAAGTTTAGTGCAAGCACATAAATAGCATCACTAAATCCCTTAGAATCTATACAATCAAAAAAACAGTTTCTGTATATCAAAGTAGTGGGGAATACTTTCATTTCAAAACCTTTATCTACTTATTTGTGTTCCAAAGTAAGTCTTTCCTACACAGCTCACGCTACACAAAGTTTCATGCAGGGTCCACCTTGTCATTGATGAATACAAGTGAAGTAGAAAAATAAAAACGGGGGGGGGGGGGGGCGGGGGGGTTCTGACCCTTCCCTGTATAATCTTGGAAATTCCTCTCCTGGAATTCAGGGTCCCTCCTGACGCCACTCAAGGCACACTGTTGCACCACAGATGCAAAGCAATGCTTGACCTCTACTCCTTTCTTCTTCGACTCTTCAGATCCCCATATAGATGGCTCTCTTCGTCTTCTTTAATAGTTTGGTCTATGGATGATACCTTGGAGTATCAGCTGGGCTTGCTGATCCACCTCCTCCTCTGCTTCATCTCCAGTCACACACTCTCCAGCAAAAGACCCCTCTTGGAAATTAGACCAGGGTTTTTCTTTCCCTGAAGGCAAACCCAGGAGACAGATTGCTCAGAGTAAAAGAACAGAATGCCAAAGGAACAGCCAGAAGCACCACCAGAGACCATCTGTCTGCTTGACTGCAGTCCACTGCAGCTCGCAGACTCCCAAAATCTGCTGTGGGTTAGTTATAGCAAACCCAGGAGAGTACCAGTACCATGGTGTCAACTCCAAGACACTCATGGCAAATAGTTCAATCCACTCACTTCTCAACATCTTTAAAATGTTTTCGGAGTAAAGGAGTGCAGTCCCTTGTGATGGGTTCATAGGTCCCATTACACAGATTTCTGAATCTGTTTCCAATAAGCTATATACTGTAACTTTAGGACAGGTTAAGTGCCAGCATCCTTTTCATGACGCAATGAAGTCAGCAATTTCCAGAAATTCTCAGATTATTCACTGTGACGGTTTTAAGTACAATCAAAACACAATTTTATATCCATTTTCCAAGGTCAGAGCACAATTGTGCTATTCTAACCCAATTAACATTTCATTGATGTTCAGCGATCAGACAATTTAATTCCTACTCTCATAAAGTTATATATCCAAGAATCCATATTACTGAAGTACATTAAGCAGTTATTGCGTGAATCAGTACATGATAGTTGCTGGTGCAAGGCCAAGGTAACCATTACTGCACTAACTGCATGTACAGCTACGGGGCGGGGACTAGGCATGGACTGCGCACTGCAGTTAGTCACCGAACATTAGTGAAAAAGCACTACCAACTCAATAAGTGGAGGTAGTGCATTTGCACTTTTCTGCGTGGTAACTGTATGGGAACATTCTGGTGACACCCCCAAAAGTTTCTACTTGTTCTTACCATGGAAAGTCTAACACTTACCACACTTTATTAAGGGCTTCTTAGTTTTAAAATTGTTTTAATAAATAGCAGTTTAGAAATTAAGCCTTTTGTTCACTGGCTTGTCCAAAGGACCTGCATGACAGGGACAGACATGGGGTGACTGCATGTGTGTGTCAGTGAGGGTGAAACTGCATTTGTGTGTACATGTAAGAGAAAAGAGGTCAACCTTTTCGCAAATGTTATAGGTGGCTCTTTGTGCAAGAGGAATGCTTTGTGTGTTGGTGTATAGAGGAGAGACTTCATTTGAAAGACTACATTTGAAATTTATTTGCATGTTTGTGTTTATGACAGAAATGTTCAGTGTGTGCATATTGCTGTGTAAGGCTGATATGATGTTTGGTCCTGTTTTTTGATGAGATACTTTCAGTCAGTAGTGTAACTTTTAACTTTGCTAGGGTAATTAAGTGATGATCAGTGTTTTTTGGCTAAATGTTTTAAAGTGAGTATAAATTTCAGCTGTAAAACAGTCCTACTGTCCACTGATCTAGAGAATGCCTAAGCTGCAAACAGGTGTAATGATCCAATACCCGCTTCTAATTTGAACACTGATTTTCTGTTATGCTATTGAGATAAAGCACATGTCAGGGCTTGACAAGGTGTGGAATTTCTGTGAACCTGTTTTTCAGATATTGTATATCCAGGGATATTTTGAAATCCCTATTATGCTCTAAGTGTTTGCATTGTGATATGATACCTCTGGGAATTTGCCCTTCACACATTTCACGCTTCTAATCTCTTCAGAAGTCAGTATGCTCAACCATTTGTCAACTCTCTTAAATACATCCGAGTCTTAGGTTCATTAATGTAACTGTTACTCCTGCTGTCTGCAGCACCTGCCATGAAACACATTACACTGAATTGTGGCACTCACCTTATCATTAAGTCGTGAGAAATCTGTGTACCGTCTGAAGACCACCCAGCTCTCCTCTGGACTTTTTTTCACTAATATCTTGTAAACCTGTTGTGTAAGAAAAAGAAAAGAGAAAAACAACAACAAAAAAAACATTTACAGGAAAGTTAAGCAACAACAGAGAGAGGGAAGGGTGCTTGGTACTCAGATCTGTTCTGTAACTCACTGGTAACACTAGAAAATAAATCCCTCACATCACTTAACATTTGGACAAGTGGCAAAAGGGTGGTAATATGGCTAAAGATTCTCTGCAAATCAAGCAGTCCAAAAATATATTTTAAATCCTTTGCGAGTCCCTTCAGGAGTGGCAATGGAATGGTGTTTTGTTTATTATTAAAAAGTTTTGTTTTACTATTTTGATTATAAAGTAATATAAACCAGTAAATCAAACATACTTGATGAATTTATTGAATTGTAATGGGTATCTTACTAGTTAGCCACTTTCAACAATATTTTAGACTGGAAAAGAAAAGGTAAGAATCTAACAGTTGATTGAAAAGATAAAGACCACTATTAAGTCCATGGATGCTGTATTTTTCAGTACACACACGGATGTTTTTCACTATGTCAATGCGCAAACACGAACTATTATGACAATTTGTTCTGCAGGACAAACATCTAGCCCAAACTACAGGACCCATATACATATTGGCTGAATAGTTAAAATAAGTAACTTTCCTCATCCTCCATCTAATTCACCCCCTCAGCCACATACCTAGGAAGGCCGCAGTAGAGCTTATCACAATTGTTTAATCATGTTATTATAAAATACATGGATTAATGTTGATAGGTACTTCAGCTTTGGCAAAGGCCCAAGTTGCCTGGGTAACCTCAGCCCAGCAAATGACCCCCCCCCCCCCCCCCCCAAAATACAAATTTGATCATGAAAAAGACAAAGCATCATCAAAATCACCCCCTATAGGTCTCACTTTCCCCAAATCATTCAATAAAGAGCCAACCACCACCCAGGGCGATAAAAAGGGTTTCTCTTCTTTGCTGAGCGCCACAAGTAATCACATTTCTATTTATATTCCTGAAGACAAGCAGCAGTAAGTGGAAAGCACTCTATGACTATCACACGTCTCAACTGTATACAATCAGCAAACAATACCCCAAACTAATGCAATAGTCACTTAAAGGATCAGGTAGAGCCTGAACAAACATGGGAGGTTAACAGACCTTTGTGGCAAACCACATGACACTGTGACTATCTCCAAACCCTTCTATACCACATGCTGTGTTCCTGATTGCAGAAAAGCAGATAACCCACAGAGAATAATCTTAGTAATAAGAAGCAGCATCTATAATAGCAAGTGATCAATGGTGTCAACTGCCAGGAACAAATCTAGAAAAACTAGAAACACATCTCTTCACTTCTACCAGCTTTCTCTCACTTAATGATACCAAGATAGTTTGTTCCACATCACCAGCAAAACCCTACCTAGACATCCCATTCTCTCACTTTGTGAGAATTTTACAGACAGGCTCACAGACTCTGCACTGTCCCTGTCCCCTCCTCCGGCATAGGATTCAACATCAGGGAAACCCACACAAGGTGGGAACAGCACAAGATCTGTAGGTGCTGAATCACAGGTTAAGAAGAGCCTTTCTTCCAAAGCTGCTGAATATTTGGTGCGGAAGGCAGTTGCCTGGGTTGTCTATACTTAAATTTGGGCCTGTAGCAGACTACTAAAAAATTCAATATTATATAATTGTACATTTAAAAACTGGTTGCAAGTCCAAACACTGCTATCCTCAACTGAAAGAACTACTCCACCTCTTAAAAAAGGTCATAATGTGCATATTTTAATGTGCATATTCTAATCTAGCCACATTACTTCTTCATGAGCAATACTCATAAGGTTTTAGGTTCTCAGGGTGGTGATTTGATGCCAAAAAGCAAAAGTTACTTACCTGCAGCAATTGTTCTCAGAGGACAGCAGGACAATTATTCTTACATCTGGGTAAAGTCATCCCGATGGAGCCTGGTGTGGATGCTGCTCAGTGCTCTATTACTTTAAGAGGCTTTTGGCAGTGGCTCCACCATGCACACGCGAGTGCCTTCCTACCCTCCTACCTGACGCATGAGTGCAGGGCCTTCAGTAACATAAAATAGCTAAAAAAAAAATTCAACTCCAAGGGGAGGTGGGAGGGTTGTAAGGATACTTGTCCTACTATCCTCAAAGAACACGTTACAGTTAAGTAACTTTGCTTTCTCTGAGGACAAACAGGACAGTTGTATAGTTACACTTGGGAAACCCTAGCTACCAGTTTCACTGAAAAACAAGACTAGGACAACAGAGTCCTGCAATGGCAAGACTACAACGAACCAATTAACCTGAACCTATATACAAACTGGATGTGGATGAGCAGCCTGTAACTGAATGAATATGGGTCTAGGAGGATGAAAGTGGATTATACACACCAAACAAATTCTGCAGGACTGTCTGGCCAAACAGACTATTGCATCGGATATTCTGCTCAAGGCAGTAATGAGATGTGAATATGCGTGGACTGAAGACTGTGTCGCAGAATTGCATATCTCCTCAATGAAGGCCGATCTGAAGTGGACTACAGACGCAGCCATAGCTCTGATGTTGTGAGCCGTGGCATGACCCTCAATAGTCAGTCCAGCCTGGGCATGAGTAAAGGAGATGCAATCTGCCAGTCAACTGGATAAAGTGTGTTTACTGATGGATATCCCCATCCTTTTGGGATCAAAAGAAATAAAGAACTGGGTGGACTGTCTATGGGTTTTAGTCTGCTCCAAATAGAAGGCTAAGGCTCGCTTGCAGTCCAAGGTATGCAGTGCACTTTTGCCAGGATGGGCATGAGGTTTTGGGAAGAATGTTGGCAGAACGATAGGCTGTTTAAGATGGAACTCTGACACTACCTTAGGAAGGAACTTAGGATGCATGCGGAGAACTACCCTGTTATGATGAACTCTAGTGTAAGGTGAATTAGCTACTAGGGCCTGAAGCTCACTATTTCTAAAAGCTGAAGTGACTGCCACCAAAAACAAAACCTTCCAGGTCAGATACTTCAGATGACAGGAGTCTAGTGGCTCAAAAGGAGCTTTCAATAGTTGGGTGAGGACGATACTGAGATCCTAAGACACCGTGGAAGGTTTGAGAGGGGGCCTGGTCAACATCAAACCTCAATTGAAGTCAACAACTACAGATGGGCTTGCCCTTCACCCGATAAGCACTAATTGCTGAGAGATGAACCCCTATAGAGTTGGACTTTAAACCAGACTCAGAGAGGTGGAGGTGGTACTCAAGCAGTTTTTATGTAGGACAATATAGCAGATCTAGAGCCTTGCCCTCACACCAGATGGTAAACCTCCATAAGGTATAACATCTCTTAGTGGAATCTTTTCTGGAAGCCACCAAAATCCTGGAGACACCCTCAGGCAGCTGAAAGGTGGCAAACTCTATGCCCGCAGGCTATGAGGGCCAGGGTGTGGAGAGAAGTCCAAGGGCATACTATACAACCCCTCCTCCGAGAGGTAGTCTAGCTCTTCCTCGGTCTCTCATGACCAGTCTGTGTCAAACTTGTCAAGACAGTCCCGATGGGACTCCTGAGGCTGCATCTGTCTCAGCCGACTGGAAGGTCTACCTCAAGGGAGATTCTTCTCCCGATGTTGAGTGGTGCCATGCACTGAGAGGCTCCGACACCGATGCCTAAGGGCTGGAGTGGCTGAGTGCTGAGGCTGGCGCAAGCACCCTCAATGCCTGTACACTTTGGAGCTGTAGTAAGCCTGCTAACTCTTCCCTCAGCATGGCCTGGAACCAGTCATTGAGGAAAGGCATCTGTAAGCCTGGGGCCGATGTCGGTGTATAGACGGCGGTGATGGCACCAGTATTACAGAGGGGGAGCAATCCTCTTGGTGATGCCCCTGCTCCAGAGCTCCTGGCACCATGCATAGAAGGGAACCGACATCTATGCTGATACTGGGGTACCTCAGTGCTGATTTGGATGGCATCAAATCCACACGTGTCCTCGGTGTTAGGTCAGATGCAGTTTGGACCCGGGGCTTGCTACTAGCGCCTGACTTCAAGACATGTGGAGACCTCCTCAATGCTGGTGCACTCCCAGTGTCAGGAAGAGCCTGGCAGCCATTGAAATTGATGCTTCTGATGTCGATGGACCAGACCTAGATGATCCAAAAAGTTCCCTCATGTACTTTGTGTTCTTTTCTGAATTTTTAAACAGTTAGATGGATCATGGTCAGACCCCAAGTATCCCACACACCAATGGGGTGGGTCACTGCCAGATGATATCCAATTACACTGGATGCATTTCTTGAAACCACTAAGAGTCTTCTGAGGAATGTCAAAAACAACAGCAGCTAAATCAAAAGGGTCAATGGTAAGGCCACAAAGGAGCCCTTGGTGCTCCGGCCTAAGAGGAACTCGGAAGCTGTGAAACAATTTAAGAGCCGAAAACACTACAAAAAAATAAAGGGAAAAGGAATACTTTGAAAAAAAAAAAAAGAAAATAAAGGAAAAATACCTGCATGGAAGGCACAAACGTGCAGGAGATAAACAAGATGCAACCTCCTAGCTTCATGAAAGAAAAACTAGACTGAGGGTCCCGCACTCAGGAATGCGCAATGGGGCTGATGCAAAAGGCCTCTAAGTAACAGATCACTAGGCAGCATCTGTACCAGGCTCCGTTGGGATGGTATCACCTAGGTATAAGGATACAAATGACCTGCTTGTCCTTGGAGAAAAAATATTTACCATCCACATGCTAAGTTCTTGGTAAAGACTATCACAAGATCCAAGTGTAAAATTTACCAAGGAGGTTTAAGCTGAAATTACACATATACCTTACTACTCCTCCTAGGCCTAATTAAAAATAGGATTGCCTTCATTTCGATTCCCTGGTCAACAAATGTACAATACTTTTAGCTGCTAAAATGAGTTCAGAGATGAATCAAAAGCAAAAAAAAGACACTCGAAATTAGGCTAGACATTAAGAAAACTTCCCAAGTTGTGAGGATACACAACAAAGGGTGCTAATCAAACTTTCTGTACTGGTGTAAATACAACTACCCTTTACAAAGTGCACTGAGCTTCACTGTGCCCAGTGTCATGGATGCAAGACATAAAGAGAGTGTTTGCACAGAACTAAAACATACTAGTTAAATTTGAAACTAATTTCTGTGCAGTTTTCCCCTCTTGTGACAAGCACATCCCCAGCAACGCTTCCTCTCAATGTGGTTAAAGATGCACAAAAATTGGCTTTCACAACTGCTCTTCTCAGGAGAAATTTTCAAAAGTACAACACATTTTGCGAAAGTCTAGATAGATCTTACCAAAAATGCAAATCAGAAGCAAGCACGTTCTTTCACTCACACACTTGCGGCAGGTACAAAGCAGCCACAGACATCAGCAGCTGCTTTTTTCATGCAAGATCATGTGTGTAGATTTGAAAATAAAACTCCGCATATTTTCCTGCCTCAGCATGGCCTCCTCCTAACTGCGAGGGTAAATAGGTGTCTTTTACACTGGTAACTGCCTCAAGACAATGCTCTACCCATAGACCTATTATTTTATTTATCTATCCAGCACTTGATATATAAGACCACCACCGTGGCAGTTTACAATCCTATAGTAAAATCTGTATGTAAAAAACACAAGAAACGGACAACATGGGTCAAAAGGGGAGGGAGGATAGTGAACAGCACATGACAGCCCAGCAATGTAAAGTATCAAGAAACCAAAGATGGAGAGGGAAAGCTGCTTGCTTCAGCAAACAAAATTCATTTATTTATAAATATTTGATATACTGTCATTTATACTTCAGCATAGCAGTTTACAAATAAGAACTTTAAAAGTGCAAGTCGGGAGAAAGGAAGAGAAAATTCCATGCTCAAAAATCCATGTACTCTCTGAGTACAGCATTACAGGCAGAGAATTCTAGAGGGTAGAGGCCATCACAGCCTGCCAGGCATAATCCAGATGTAGTCTGGAGTGAGCAGAAATACAGATTTGCTTGGGAAGAGTGAAGACATTGTTGATGCTGATAGGGAACTAGCAGGTCAGGGTAATATGTACGTTTGAGTCCAATTCTGCCAAGTATGGTACGCTAATGTTGGTTCATTGAGGACCCACCCTAACGTAACGTCAGGCGAGGGCGGGACACGGAAGGAAGGAGTGGCCAGCCCTGCTGCTTGCGGCGAGTGCGAAGGTGAAAGGAAGCGTTTAAAAGGTTAGTTCCGGGAGCGACTGAGGGCGGGGGGAGCCGCCGATCTCAGGTGGGGGGGGGGGGGTGACCCCGATGTTTCCACGAAAAATAAGGCCTCCCCTGCTAGGTCTTATTTTCGGGGGAGGCCTTATATTTTCAAATTGTAGCAAGACCTCTACTAGGTCTTACTTTCGGAGGATGTCCTATTTTCGGGGAAACACGGTAGTAGATGATGGACGCTGTTCAAAAATACCATCCTGGAGGCCCAGGCCAAACATATTCCACAAATTAGAAAAGAAAGACGGAACTCCAAAAGACAGCTGGCCTGGTTGAAAAGTGAGGTGAAGGAAGCTATTAGGGCTAAAAGAAATGACTTCAGAAAATGGAAGAAGGAACCGTCTGAAAATAACAAGAAGCAGCATAAGGAGTGTCAAAGCAAATGCAAGGCACAGATAAAGAAGGCCAAGAGGGATTACGAAAAAAAGATAGCATTAGAGGCAAAAAAGCATAGTAAAAATTTTTTTCGGTATATTAAAAGCAGGAAGCCGGCAAAAGAATTGGTTGGGCCGCTGGATGACCGAGGGGTAAAAGGGGCCATCAAGGAAGACAAAGACGTAGCGGAGAGATTGAATGAATTCTTTGCTTCTGTCTTCACCGAGGAAATTTTGGGTGGGATACCGGTGTCGGAAATGATATTTCAAGCGGACGAGTCGGAGAAACTTACTGATTTCACGGTAAACCTGGAGGCCGTAATGGGGCAGTTCAGCAAACTGAAGAGTAGCAAATCTCCTGGACCGGATGGTATTCATCCTAGAATACTGACAGAACTCAAAAATGAGCTTGCAGAGCTACTGCTAGTGATATGCAATTTATCTTTAAAATAGAGCGTGGTATCGGAAGACTGGAGGGTGGCCAATGTAACGCCCATTTTTAAAAAAGGTTCCAGGGGAGATCCGGGAAATTATTGACCGGTGAGTCTGACGTCGGTGCCGGGGAAAATGGTAGAGGCTATTATTAAAAACAAAATTACAGAGCACATCCGAGGACATGGATTACTGAGACCGAGTCAGCAAGGCTTTTGTGTGGGGAAATCTTGCCTGACCAATTTACTTCAATTCTTTGAAGGAGTAAACAAACATGTGGACAAAGGGCAGCAGGTTGATATTGTGTATCTGGATTTTCAAAAGGCGTTTGACAACGTACCTCATGAAAGGCTACAGAGGAAATTGGAGGGTCGTGGGATAGGAGGAAAAGTCCTATTGTGGATTAAAAACTGGTTGAAGGATAGGAAACAGAGAGTGGGGTTAAATGGGCAGTATTCACAATGGAGAAGGTAGTTAGTGGGGTTCTTCAGGGGTCTATGCTAGGACCGCTGCTTTTTAATATATTTATAAATGATTTAGAGATGGGAGTAACTAGCGAGGTAATTAAATTTGCTGATGACACAAAGTTATTCAAAGTCGTTAACTCGCGACAGGATTGTGAAAAATTACAGAAGGACCTTACGAGACTGGGAGACTAAATGGCAGATGATGATTAATGTGAGCAAGTGCAAGGTGATGCATGTGGGAAAAAAGAACCCGAATTATAGCTACGTCATGCAAGGTTCCACGTTAGGAGTTACGGACCAAGAAAGGGATCTGGGTGTCGTCGTCGATAATACACTGAAACCTTCTGCTCAGTGTGTTGCTGCGGCTCGGAGAGCGAATAGAATGTTGGGTATTATTAGGAAAGGTATGGAAAACAGGTGTGAGGATGTTATAATGCCGTTATATTGCTCCATGGTGCAACCACACCTTGAGTATTGTGTTCAATTCTGGTCGCCGCATCTCAAGAAAGATATAGTGGAATTGGAAAAGGAGCAGCGAAGGGCGACTAAAATGATAGCGGGGATGGGACGACTTCCCTATGAAGAAAGACTAAGGAGGCTAGGGCTTTTCAGCCTGGAGAAGAGACAGCTGAGGGGAAACATGATAGAGGTGAGTGGAGTGGAACAGGTGGATTTGAAGCGTCTGTTCACGCTTTCCAAAAATACTAGGACTAGGGGGCATGCGATGAAACTACAGTGTAGTAAATTTAAATCAAATCGGAGAAAATTTTTCTTCACCCAATGCGTAATTAAACTTTGGAATTCGTTGCCGGAGAGCGTGGTGAAGGCAGTTAGCTTGGCAGAGTTTAAAAGGGGGTTAGATGGTTTCCTAAAGGACAAGTCTATAAAACGCTACTAAATGGACTTGGGAAAAATCCACAATTCCGGGAATAACATGTATAGAATGTTTGTACGTTTGGGAAGCTTGCCAGGTGCCCTTGGCCTGGATTGGCTGCTGTCGTAGGCAGGATGCTGGGCTTGATGGACCCTTGGTCTTTTCCCATTGTGGCATTACTTATGTACTTATGTAAAGACCTGTACGGTCCATCCAGTCTGCCCAACAAGATAAACTCATATGTGCTACTTTATGTGTATACCTGATCTTGATTTGTATCTGCCATTTTCAGGGCACAGACCATAGAAGTCTGCCCAGCACTAGCCCTGCCTCCCACCACTGGTGCTGCCACCCAATCTCCGCTAAGCTTCTGATGATCCATTCCTTCTGAACAGGATTCCCTTATCTTTATCCCACACATTTTTGAATTCCGTTACCGTTTTCATCTCCACCACCTCCCGCGGGAGGGCATTCCAAGCATCCACCACTCTCTCCGTGAAAAAATACTTCCTGACATTTTTCTTGAGTCTGCCCCCCCTTCAATCTCATTTCATGTCCTCTAGTTCTACCGCCTTCCCATCTTCAGAAAAGGTTCGTTTGCGGATTAATACCTTTCAAATACTTGAACGTCTGTATCATATCAGCCCTGTTTCTCCTTTCCTCCAGGGTATACATGTTCAGGTCAGCAAGTCTCTCCTCATATGTCTTGTAATGCAAATCCCATACCATTTTTGTAGCTTTTCTTTGCAACACTTCAATTCTTTTTACATCCTTAGGAAGATACGGCCTCCAAAACCGAACACAGTACTCTAGGTGGGGCCTCACCCACGAGTTGTACAGGGGCATCAACACCTCCTTTCTTCTGCTGGTCACACCTCTCTCTATACAGCCTAGCAGTCTTCTGGCTACGGCCACCGCCTTGTCACACTGTTTCATCGCCTTCAGATCCTCAGATACTATCACCCCAAGATCCCTCTCCCCATCTGTACATATCAGACTCTCCCATGGATTTCTACTCCCTAAGTGCATCACTTTGCATTGAATTTTAATTGCCAAACATTAGCCCATTCTTCTAGTTTCTGCAGATCCTTTTTCATGTTTTCCACTCCCTCCGGGGTGTCCACTCTGTTACAAATCTTGGTATCATCCGCAAAAAGGCAAACTTTACCTTCTAACCCTTTGGCAATGCCACTGACAAATATACTGAACAGAATTGGCCCCAGCACCAATCCCTGAGGCACTCCACTGCTCACCTTTCCCTCATCCGAGCGAATTCCATTAACCACCACCCTCTGGCGTCTGTCTGTCAACCAGTTCCTAATCCAGTTCAACACGTCAGGTCCTATCTTCAGCCTGTCCAGTTTATTCAAGAGCCTACTGTAGGGAACCACATCAAAAGTTTTGCTGAAATATAAGTAGATTACGTCTATAGCACGTTCATGACTCAGTTCTCCGGTCACCCAGTCAAAGAATTTAATGAGATTCATTTGGCACGATTTACCTTTGGTAAAACCATGTTGTCTCGGATCTTGCAACTTATTGGCTTCCAGGAAATTCACTATCCTTTATTTTAGCATTGCTTCCATTACTTTTCCAATAACCGAAGTGAGGCTTACCGGCCTATAGTTTCCAGCTTCTTCCCTATCACCACTTTTGTGAAGAGGGACCGCATTCGCACTTCTCAAATCCCACGGAACATCTCCCGTCTCCAAGGATTTATTAAACAGATCTTTAAGAGGACCCGTCAGGACCTCTCTGAGCTCCCTCAATATCCTGGGGTGGATCCCGTCCAGACCCATGGCTTTGTCCACCTTTAGATTTTCAAGTTGTTCATACACACTCTTCTGTGAACGGTGCTATATCCACTGCATTCTCATATGTACTTTTTCCAGTCAATTGTGGTCCTTCTCCAGGATGTTCTTCAGTGAAAACAGAACAAAAGTATCTGTTTAGCAAATTTGTTTTTTCTTCATCATTATCTACATAGCGGTTCACAGCATCTTTCAGTCTCACAATTCCCTTTTTAGTCTTCCTCCTTTCACTAATATACCTGAAGAAAGTTTTGTCGCCCCTCCTTACCTTTCTAGCCATTTGTTCTTCTGCTTTCACAAGACGTATCTCTCTCATGGCTTCTTTCAGTTTCATCTGGTATTCCTCTCTGTGTTCCTCTTCTTGAGTTTTTTTGTATTTCATAAACGCCAACTCGTTAGCCTTTATTTTCTCAGCCACTTGCTTGGAGAACCATATCGGTTTCCTTTTTCTCTTGCTTTTATTTACTCTCCTTACATAAAGGTTTGTGGCCATATTTATAGCTTCTTTCAGCCTGGACCACAGCCGTTCTCGTATGTCCTCCCAGCCCATCAGCTCCTTCCTCAGGTATTCCCCCAGTTTACAAAAGTCAGCATGTTTGAAATCCGGGACTTTGAGTTTTGAGTAGCCGCCCTCCACTACAGCTGTCATATCAAACCAAACAGTTTGATGATCACTGTTGCGAGGGTGGGCACCCACTCGGACATTTGACACACTATCCCCATTTGTGAGCACCAGATCCAGCGTCGCTCCCTCCCTCGTGGGTTCCATCACCATCTGTCTGAACATAGCACTTTGAAAAACATTCACGATCTCTCTACTTCTTTCCGATTTTGCAGATGGAACCTTCCAATCTACATCCGGCAGACTGAAATCTACCAGCAACAGCGCCTCTCTCTTCTTTCCCAACTTTTGAATATCTGTGATCAGATCTTTATCTAGTTCCTCCGATTGTGTTGGAGGTCTGTAGACAACACCCACGTGGACAGAGGTTTTAGCATCTCTTTTTAAGGTGATCCATATCGCTTCTACCTTTCCCCAGGCCCCTGTCATTTCAGTCGCTGCAATATATCATTTCTCACATACATAGCTACTGCTCCACCTTTAAGACCATCTCTATCCTTCCTAAATAGATTATAGCCTGGTTCGTTTGCATTCCATTCATGGGAACCACTGAGCCATGTCTCCGTGATTGCAACAATGTCTAAGTCTACCTCTAACATCAGGGCTTGCAGGTCATGAACGTATTACTTAGACTGCGAGCATTTGTGGTCATCGCTTTCCATCTACATTTCAGTGGAGTTTTTAATCTTATGTAAAGTTTTTTGTTTAGTCTCACTTCCTGCTGTGTTGGTAAGATGTGATTTGCTAAGATTGTTGTTTTCATTGCTTTTTCTACTGTCGCATCTTGTCTTTAGCTTTAGCTGGGGGTGACCACTTGAAGTGAACTGCCTCTATGTGTCACTCCCGCCTTCTAGTTTAAATGCCTAGAAACGTATTGTCTGAATTTCTCCCCAATGATTTTTTTCCTGCCACAGTGAGATGCAGCCCATCATTACAATATAGTCTTTTGTTTTTCCATGTATTGTCCCATCCTCCTATGTAATTAAATCCTTCTTGGTGACACCAGTCTTTGAGCCAGCTATTGAAATTTTCAGTACTTTGCAATCTTCTCTCCCTTTCCAAATGTAGGTAGTACTTCAGAGAAAGCTATTGTTTGTATCAAAGGTTTTAACCCCTCTCCCAGCTCCTGAAAAGCTCTCTGCATGGCAAGTGGGATTACTGGACAAGTCATTTGTTCCCAGGTGGATAACAACATCAGTGTCTGACTCCTTAGTTTCTTCTCTGATTATAGAGATTATTTGCTTGGTACCCCTGGTAGCTGAAGATCCTGGAAGGCATTTCATTTTGTATGGCCCCTTGAACTGTGTTTCAAAGTTAATGCCTTTGATAATGGAATCCCCTAGTAGCAACAGTTATGCCTTTGATAATGGAATCCCCTAGTAGCAACAGTTTCCTGGTACGAGTTTCAACATTAGTGCTTTGGGGGTGTCTGGGCACCTTCATTGCTTTTTCTTCCACCTCAGTTCCATTTTCAGGGACATCACAGTGTTGTAATGGAGCAAACGAATTCTGTAGGGGCAACACTTGTGAGGGCGGATGCTTCTCTGCCACATAACCATCTATTCTTATGTGGTTTTATCCTTTGAGGCAGTGGTGAGAAGTTGGTATGATTCTGTGCAGTCTTAGAAGCTGCTTTAAGTGCACCCAATTCCTGCTTTACTTTACTGAGCTCCTATTTTAAACTAGCAAGCTGAAGACAGATAGGACAAGCCTTAAGTCTCCAGATGATTGGCCTTGAAACTAAAGCACCACAATTATTAAAAAGAATAAAAGTCATCCTGATTGGTTGAAATGGGTATGAACAGGCGTACTATGTTGGGGTTAACAGTATGCAAGTTTGCCTGTGTATGACTGAGGAGTAAAGTTAATGAGTTTTGACTTGTTTATAAATAAGTGGAAAACCCTGGGGTGGGTGGGACTATACGTCCCAGTGAGTCAGCCAAGTGCTGTATCAAAAAAAAAAAAGTTCTCTAGGTATGACCAGAACTGATCCAGTCTGATCAAAGAATTTTCAGTTGATATAACTATCAAATTCCACTAGAATATAACTTTCCTTTAGTAAATAAATCTAAATATTCTCAATAATTATACATTTCATCAATGTAAAATGCAAATTTATAACCAGTTGGGAGACTAAGTTTTTGTTTTTGCCTAGGACTGGCAGAACCTTTCCACAAAGTTAGAATGCTACAGGACCAGAAGCAGTTAGAAAAGCCTATACTCTATCAGAGCTAGGCAGGAAAGGAAAGAGGGTATTATTTTTGTTGTTGTTTTTGTCTTTTTGGGAGGGGGGCAGGGTTAGAAGACAGAGAAGTGCACCACAATACAGATTCACAGGACAAATTAATTAAGCAATTAAATTCAAGAGTATAGATAAATCAGGTAGCTAAGCCTATAGCCAAAAAGTTGAGAAATTAGAATAAAATAATCAGAAAGCACATAGCAGTATTTTGGTTCAGGTCCAGCACATGGAATGCTACGAACAAAGTGCATAATTGCTCTTCTTTGACCCTTTTCTAATTCTGCTATAGCTTTTTTTGAGATATGACGACCAGAACTGAATGCAATACTCAAGGTGAGGTCGCACCATGGAGCAATATAGAGGCATTATAGTATTGTCGTTTTTTTTTTTACCACCCCTTTCCTAATAATTCTTAGTATCCTGTTTGATCTTTTGGCCACCACCGCACACTGGGCAGAAGATTTCAGCGTATTATCTACAACGACACCTAGATCTTTTTCTTGGGTACTGACCTCCAAGGTAAACCCTAGCATCAGGTAACTATGATTTGGATTATTCTTCCCAATCACTTTGCATGTCTGCACATTAAATTTCAACTGCCATTTGGATGCCCTGTTTTCCAATTTCCTAAAATCTTCCTGCAATTTTTCACAGTCTGCATGTATTTTAATAACCTTGAACAGTTTTGTGTCATCTGCAAATTTAATCACTTGTCGTTCTGATTTCCATATCATTTATATGTTAAATTGCACCAGTCTCAGTACCGATTCCTGCGGCACTCCACTTTCACCCTCCTCCATTGAGAGAAATTACAATTTAACCCTACCCTCTGTTTTCTGTCCAATAACCAATTCCTAATCCACACCAGAACCTTGCCTCCTATCCAGTGACTCTCATGAGGAACTTTGTCAAAAGCTTTCTGAAAATCTAGATACACTACATCACCCTGCAGACTTAAGAATTTATAAACTTGCCTGGGACACATGTACATAAAAGCAGACTTTCAATGCATACTCTTACCTTGAATGAGGGTATACATTCCCTAGGGTGAAACTGGGGCAGGGTTGGACTTATGCATGTATGCTATAAGCCTGGGCATCTGTCAAAGGCAGAGCAGATGTATACAGTGGGGCTCTCTAGAGTCTAGGTTCACTGCTAAATGTGTTTCATTCCATGACTATTTAGTACCACTGCTACCAGGGCAAAATTTGTTGACAAAAAAGCAGGGAATTGTGGAGTTGAGAGGAGGAACAGGAGAAGAGGGGCTAAATTAGGAAGCCAAGTGACTGTTCTTTTCTCCTCCAGGCTCACCCCCTCCCTTCCTCTTCCCCAAAAACTGCTTGGAACGGAGGGGTTGGAGTCCAGCACCCTGCTGCTCTGAAGTATGAAAAGTGGTGGAACTGCATTCCAGGTTGTTCCCCTGAAAATAAAACCATGACCACTACATGTATGCAATACTACGATGTTGCAAATAAACAATATTAGTGGCCAACTAGATTACCTCTTCGGAGCACTGCAACTTTCAAAGGCCCAAAAACTGCAGCAATCCAATAGATGACATACCAGGTACACAAGACAAGCTAAAAGGAAGGCGTGTGGCTCTCAGCTTCTGTAAATTACAGCGCTAAGGATCAAAGCCCCGTGACAGTGAACAGAGGAAGTTACATGCTGCACGAGTACAAAGCAGAAATTGATAAAGTGCTGAAAAGATTCAAATGGGCAGCTATGTCAGCTCACAGCAGACAATAAGGTTGTGTTGTTCCCTGAGCACACCTTAGATCAAATTTTTTTTCTTGCTGCTAAAGCAGAACTTACATTGAAAACACCACATTTTTGATTCTCTTTTTGCCTTTTGATTTATTCCTAAGGAGGCTTTAGTATTAAGCATTTTGTAAGATTCTTTTCTTCAGTGTGGTAGATGTTTAGAAGCCTATAGCCTAGTGGTTAGTGCAGTGGACTTTGATCCTGGGGAACTGAGTTTGATTCCCACTGCAGCTCCTTGTGACTCTGGACAAGTCACTTAACCCTCCATTGCCCCTGGTACAAAATACGTACCTGAATATATGTAAACCGCTTTGAATGTAGTTACAAAAACCTCAGCAAGGCGGTATATCAAGTCCCATTTCCCTTTCCTCCAAGCACCCTGCCAGCACTAGTGTATGTGTGTGTGTGGGGGGGCTATACACTACTGCTGATCCCACTACTGTCCCCTGGGTGTGGCAGTGTCTGCCTGTTGCAACTAGGACCATCCCTACCATTGAGTAACTGGTTTTCCATTTATGGCCCTGCTTTTCAGCCCCTACTGACTTATTTTTGTTCATACCTTTCTCAGAAATTCGAACAGAATTACATTCAGGTCCAAGGTCCAGCAGGTTAATTTCTTATTCCTTGAACACTCACATTCTAAGTTTGCACCCAAGGCAATGGAAGGTTATATGACTTGCCAAAAACCATAAAGAGCAGCAGTGGGATTTGAACAAGCTTCCCCAGTTCTCAGCTCACTGCTCTAACCATTAGGTAACTCCTCCACTCCAAGGAAATGATATCCTGCAATAAGACACTGCACCTCTCATGGGCCACCAAAACTCTCCCCACCACAAGCTATAACCACATCTCTGCCACTGGGAATCAGATCCCAAATTTTATGTGCCCAGGTGACTTGGAGCCTGGAATTTTTCCAGCCCCGACTGTGCCCCTGCCATTGCTACAAATAGATACGTTAGCAAGTACAAGTAAAACATAAGCAAGATACTGGGCTATTTTATTTGTTACATTTGTACCCCACATTTTCCCACCTATTTGCAGGTTCATTGTGGCTTACATAGTACCGTCAGCGGCGTTTGCCCAGTCGGTGGATAACAAACACAAAATTGTATAGTGATCGTATGAGGTTAGCTGTGTTGAGAAAGTATTTGGATTATGTTTTGGTTTCTAGAATAACTGGGAAGAGCATTGTGGGTTAGTAATTAGTGTAGTTGAAACAGCAGATTGCAAACATCTGCCTGGGTTATTATACCTCCTCCTCGCCAAACATGCATTTGTTATATTTTAGTGGAACTGTGTTGGTTTGGCAGCTGAGTTTAGATTTAACAGGCAGAAAGGCTCAGTGGCTCAGAACCTGAAGTGGATTCCGGTTTGGTTTTTTCTTTCTTAGGCTGACTGGTGATAGTGCAGAGGCAGTGTTCACAGTCTTTGGGGGTGAGAAAGTCTCTTTCATTGCTCCTTAAAGACCCAGGATTCCAGGGAATCAAGAAGCGGCTCCAGTGCATGGCCCCTAGCTGAGAAGTGTGACTAAAGTCCGATCTTGTTAATTGAAATGGTTATTGTAATTCCCAGAGGTCTGTTCTGGTTCTTTTTTTCTTGATGTTTGTAACCAACTTAGAACTGAAAGTTAATAATGGGATATAAGCCCAGATGTAATGTAATGCTGCCATTGCCCAGCAGTGATCTATTCTGATAGGTGCTGGGATTGCTTTGGAGTTTTTTTATAAAGGGGAAAAAAAAGTCCCAAAATATAAACTTATTTTCCCCATCACAGTTGATAACTGAAAAAAAAAAATCTGCCCACATTTTTAAGCCATTTTAATTTTTTTTTAAATTCTTCAAGCTGCAATAGCCACGTTCAATAAAATGCTACAAATGACCCCCATCATTGGTATTATGACTGAGCATAGTTTGTGTCATGTAAGCTTAGATGCCATGGCCCACATGGACCAGCCAAGTCAACTGTGTTTGAGCTCATCAATGGCTTTCTTTGAAATGAAGCTCACTTAGTGGATTAACAGTTGTAATTAAACAAAACCCCTCCTCCAATAAACCATATCATTTAACTGACATGGAATATGCTGCCTAATGTGAGATGGACTCTGTTACGTTTAACTGATACTGTCCTGCCACTACCACGCCCTAGAAATACTCTGAAAATATTACACAAGGGGGATTATTATTATTAAATGATCCTAATGACTTCAGAAATCAAAGGACATGTTTCTATTTGAAAGGAGGCCCATTTTCAGCTTTGCTCGGAAGGCATTTCTCTACAGCAGGAACTAATTCCCACTTGCTTCAGCTGATGAAAAGGTTTACGGGGTTCAAACAACCTTCCTTGCTCAGCACTCAGAAGCCATCCTCAGCCTATCTGAAAGATGAAAGGCGACAAAACTTCATAGCAGTTTCAAATATGACCTCTTCTGCCTGGGATGGGCTGCCAGTCTTTCTAGCTATGACCTGTCCAGGATTATCATCAGTAATCATACCCACCAGCTCTCTGATATTGCAGCTTTTTTGGTCTATTGGCTGAAGTCTGGATGGACCTCTATTTCACCAGTACTTCTTTGCTTTCAGCACCCCCCTCCCCCCGTGTAAAGCATAGTAAAAAATCTTTAATGCATTCAAATTTTAAAAACCTTCAAACAATGTATAAGTTAATAAAGTTGCAAATGCAGAGCTCTTCATATTAAGGGAAGATCTGAAACAAAGACTCACAGTAAATTTTGCTCTCTCTTCCATCACCTCATACCCCAAGATAGTAGGTGTAGCAGGTCTTTCTTCCAGGATTCCTGATTCCGTTATTTGTTCACTGTCCCCCACAGGCTGGCTGCAGTAGACAGTGGAGGCGTCTCCACTGGCAAACTTTGTTCTAACGAGCGGGCTGTTACACAGCGATGAAGCACAGCTTATCTGTTCAGGCAAGCTGCTCTTTTTGCTGCTGCCCGAAGCAGGGTCCTCAGGCTGTCCTTTGGAAGAGTTTGAGCTGGTCGAGACACTTCCAATTGAAGAACTTCTTTGGCTCCTACTCACCACAGAGCCTGAAGAAGAATTTCCTACTGGGAGAGGCACAGGGACGAAGGAGGTCGTCATCTTTGGTTCCAATAAGTTTAAAAAATTTGCCTACTAATCCATTTGGTCTTCTTTTTAGGAATGTGACATCTGAAAACAAAAATTGAAATGAAATAATGCATCTTGGAGTCAATGTACTTTTGAGGTGTGCAACATGTATTTGTACACAGTGTCCAATTTATAAATTAACCCAAATAAAGTGCCATGAGAGAGTTATAGGTTCAGTCTACTAAAATAAGTTTTCTAGGTACAGCTCCCCCTCCACCCCCCCCCCCCGCCCCCCGAAAAAAAATCTTAGCACAGAATTTACTTATGATTGGGCATCCTTTTTGTTTTTTTTTACCATGAGTGATTATTTTGACCAAAAAATACCATTATTCCTATAACAGGATTCAATTCACAGAAAAAAAAAGACAACAACTAATACCCCATTTGTGCTAAGCTATAGAAATCTTAACGAATAAGAAAGAATTGAAGTCACATTATCATGAACTAAACCATCAATGCAGATAAAAGTAAAACTGCTTGTATAGGCTGGATGTTCATTTACAATCATGGTGTCCAACCTCTAATTTGAAAAGTGTGTTCAAATGTGTCCATTTAAAATTACAAAAATGGCCAATTTGTGAAAGGTAATGTTAACATTAAGGGGGTCTTTTACAAGATGAACTAGTGTTTTAGTGTGCTAAACGCTAAAATGCCCCTATAATGGGTGGCTTAGGGACCCGTTTACTAAGCTGTGCTATAGGCGCGCTAGCAGTTTTAGCGCATGCACTAACTCTAAAGACACTCATAGGAATATATGGGTGTGTCTAGTGTTTAGCACGTGCTAAAAATGCTAGCACACCTTAGTAAACAGGGTCCTTAGTGTTTAGCGCACACCAATTTTTAGTGTACACTAAAAACACTAGCACGCCTTTGTAAAAGGCCCACTAGCAGGCTCATTTTCGAAAGAAAAGGACCATCTTTCGACACAAATCGGAAGATGGGCGTCCTTCTCAAAGGGTCGCCCAAATTGGTATAATCAAAAGCCGATTTTGGGCATCCCCAACTACTTTCCGTCGCAGGGATGACCCAAGTTCACAGGGGCATGTCGGAGGTGTAGCGAAGGCAGGACTTGGGCGTACCTAACACATGGACGTCCTCGACCCATAATGGAAAAAGAAAAAGGGCGTCCCTGACAAGAACTTGGACGACTTTACCTGGTCCTGTTTTTCTTACGACCAAGGCACAAAAAGGTGCCCAAACTGACCAGATGACCACCGGAGAGAATCGGGCATGACCTCCCCTTACTCCCCCAGTGGTCACTAACCCCTCTCCCACCCTCAAAAAAAAAATCTTTAAAAATATTTTGTGTCAGCCTCTATGCCAGCCTCAAATGTCATACTTAGGTCTATC
The DNA here is from genome assembly GCF_901765095.1 of Microcaecilia unicolor. Lineage (NCBI taxonomy): Eukaryota > Metazoa > Chordata > Amphibia > Gymnophiona > Siphonopidae > Microcaecilia > Microcaecilia unicolor. The sequence continues at coordinate 527,301,604 of NC_044031.1, forward strand.
ACAGCAGTATGCAGGTCCCTGGAGAAGTTTTAGCGGGTGCAGTGCACTCCAGGCAGGCAGACCCAGCCTCCCCCCCCCCCCACCTGTTACACTTCTCGTGGTAAATGTGAGCCCTCCAAAACCCACCACAAACCCACTGTACCCCCATGTAGGTGCCCCCCTTCACCTGTAAAGGCTATGGTAGTGGTGTACAGTTGTGGGTAGTGGGGGCTGGGGAGCTCTGCACACAAGGTAAGGGAGCTATGCACCTGGGAGCAATTTATGAAGTCCACTGCAGTGCCCCCTAGGGAGCCCGGTTGGTGTCCAGGCACGTGAGGAGGACCAGTGCACTACGAATGCTGGCTCCTGCCACGATAAAAGGGCTTGGATTTGGTAATTTCTGAGATGGGCGCCCTTGGTTTCCATTATTGCCAAAAATCAGAAACGACCAAGTCTAGGGACGACCATCTCTAAGGACGACCTAAATTTCAAGATTTGGGCGTCCCCGACCATATTATCAAAATGAAAGATGGACGTCCATCTTGTTTCGATAATACGGGTTTCCCCGCCCCTCCATCAGGATGTTTTGCAAGGACGTTCTCAGCAAAACTTGGGTGTCCCTTTCGATTATGCTCCTCTAAGTGTCTACAACTGTGCAAAGTACCTCTTAGTACTAAAAATCAAGTTTAAAATCACTTATCTGGAGCAGGTTTTCCAATCAGCAAAAGTTGTCACAATGTAGTCCCCAGAACCCAACTCTGAGTTTTGTCAATGCTGCTTTGGGGGCAGGGAAAAGTTCACTGTTCTATCTAGCTACCTTCAAAATGCTGCAGCTTTTTATAAGATCTTTCCAGCTTACAGCAGTAGGAAACAGGATATGTGTTCTGTTCTGATTATTTTTGATCAGCTGATAGATCGTCTAACAGTATCGACTTCATTGTCACAGAGGGACTCTGTGGGTAGAGAGGCAGCATCCTGTATAGCCTTTAGCTGTCCAGTCTGAGCTAATGCTTGTTACAGAAGAACAAACACTAGGTCTTAATGGTGATCAAAGTTACTGACAACCCAGACCCCTCAGTTGTTGTGCTTTGGTACTAAATCATCAGGCAGTTCTTAGCACGAGTCGCTAGATCCATTTCTTCTGGAATAATTTATTAAGCCACTTTCAAGCTTACAGGAGTGAGATATCAATTTTAGAAGTGCCGCTTGGGTTTGTAACAGTCACACCAACTGGACAGCATGTGAAAATGTCAAGTCATTCCCCAGAGCCACAAATCCCAAGGCAGAATGTGACACTAACAGGTGTCCTTACACTTGGAAAGTTTCCACAATACTGCAGGAGCAAAAATGCAAAAGTCTGCATATCCTGAATTATGAGAACTTATTTCCATGAGCCCCAATACTAATTCACAATTACAAAATAAACCTGATTTCTTTACATTTACACTGAAAATGATAGAATGACCATATAGCTTATCCATTCTACCCATCCACACCAAGAGCTCAGTAAGTATAACCCTTGCTTCTACCTGAGTGATACCTCAGTATTTGTCCCATGTTTTCTTGAATTCTGATACTGTCCCTGTCTTCATAATCTCCACTGAGACTGTTTCATTACCCTTTATGGAAAGAACATTTTGTAAAATCACTTTTGAGTTTGCTTCCTTTTATCATTATCCCATGACTCCCCTGCAACCTCATTTCCTTGAAAAAAAAAGCACTACTCCTGTGTATTTACACCATGAAGGTATTTAAATGGCTATAACATACCTCCCCATACCTGTATCTTTTCTAAGGTATACATATTTAGATCTTTAAGTCTGTCCCCACATGCTTGATAGCATGGGCTAAATCCAAAACCATTCCATTATGATAAAGATTACCAATCATTTTAGTAACTGCCCTCTGGATCAAATCCATTCAAGGTGGAGTCTCCAGAACTAGACAATGTCCCTCAATAACCGCAGGGATGGGGACTAGGGCAGTGCTTGAGGGGTGGGGACAAACTTTGTCCCTGTGTCATTTCCTACTTTGAAGCCTGTTAATGAACTGGAGTGATGCAATGATATTTAGGTTTTTTGGAAAAGCAAGAGAACATGCTGACCACAACTAGCAAAATTTGCATGGGGGATCCTGTACATCCTGCTACCAGCACATCTTCTAAGAAGACAATGTCTACTGCAGGAAGGACTGAGGAAGACAGGAGAGCTACACTGAAACCCGAGATTATTGATGACTTTTTATTCATTTTTATTAAAAAATCTTAACAGTGCTTCATAGGGCATATTTCGCCCTTCTAGGACATACAGACCGTGTTGTATTTTGTACCCCTGCACAATTTAACAGAGTGGATTAGGATTCCTTGGGGTAGTAGAAATCAGATATGTTGGGGTTGGAAGGATAGAGGATAGTGGTGAGGAGGTTATTAAGCTGCTCGCTGTTATTATTGTTTTCTATTTGTAATTTATACATAGTTGCACAGCATATTGTTCCTTTTTATACTTTAATAAAAAGATTTAAATATAAAATCATAATTGTTCAAAGCTTCTACAGACAAGGACTGAGCTCATGGGGATGGGGCAGGGATGGGGACAGGGCCTGCAAGGACGGGGCAGGGGGAACAAACTTTGTCCCTGTGTCATTCTCTATCCAGAACTAAACACAGCACTCCTATAGAGGTCTCACTAAAGATTTGTATAAAGTTCTCTAATCATATGGAAAAAAAAAAGTAAAATGGATACAAGTTTCTTGGCCAGCAAGCACTGAAAAAGTATTTGGAGACTTTACATAAAAAGTCTCAAGCAGCACCATAATCCAGCAGTTCTTCCTAGGAGCAAAGCTCCCAATTGGGCAACCCAGCAAGTGCCATGTGATTCTACCTGTTGGACACAAGCTAGGCCAAAACCGGTGTGCACAAAAATTCCCAGACAGAAACCAATTTGCCAAATAATTTTCTAGACAAGAAATTTACAAAGCAGAAACGACATTAACTTATGAAGTTTCAGACCAGGGATGTTTGCTTTAAAGTGTGAAAGGTTACGAACAAAATCTACTATACACTAGAACGTATTGGTTATTATTTAAACAACTAATAAGATCAGGCCGGGAACAGAGTACAGCACTGATTTTTTTTTTTTTTTTTTTTTTTTTTTTTTGGGGGGGGGGGGGGGGGGGAAGGGGGAATAGCAACTGAAAACCCAATTTGGCTCCAGTGCTGTATTTCAAATCCGTAGGCTGTTTGGTTTCCAGATTCTACAGAAACACTTCAACGTCTTCATAACTACATTTGCCAGAAAATCACAAAAGGCTCAGCCAAGCAAGGAAAGAGAAGGAAGTATGTAATTCGATAGAAAGTTACATAATATACTAGAAACCGCTGCTCCTGCTCGTCTCCACACTATTCATAATTCAAAGTCACACGCATTCGGAGATCGGGGCACCGGTCTCTCCATCTTCCACTCTCCTCCTTGTCCCTCTCCCTCAAAACACCCCCCCCTCCCCCGCCCCCCAATCAAACTCATACCTGAGGTCGCCCACTAAGAATCCCACAGCTTTCCTTCTCCTGTGCCCGTATGATACACACACAACTTCTCTCTCCCTCTGCATCCCGCCTTGCCGGAAACAGGAAGTTGCGTCAGAGAAGAGCTTATCAGCAGCATCTTCCATGTGATATATTCAGCCAAGGAGGTTAGATTGAGAACAGGAGACGGTAAGAGGCTACCTAGCCCAAGGAGGTTTAATGAACAGGAGTGAAAGGGAGCCTATCTAGTCCATTGTAAGCAAGGAAGCCAATTAGGACAGTCTCAGTTTCCCCTTCCCAGCGAAGTCGTCATCCCAGTTTACTCTACTACTATTATTATTATTATTAACATATGTATAGCGCTACCAGACGCACGCAGCGCTGAACATCCAACATAGAGAGCGACAGTCCCTGCTCAAAAGCGCTTACAATCTAAAAATAAGACAGACAGACAGACAGACAAAACAATTAAGGACAAGGGAAGTACTGGGTGAGAATAGGGTTACCATATGGCTCCAGAAAAAGGAGGACGGATTGAGCCAGCCGGTTTTACTTCCATTGCTTTCAATGGAAGTAATTGAGCCAGCCAGGTTTTACTTCCATTGCTTTCAAAGCAATGGAAGTAAAACCCGGCTGGCTCAATCCGTCCTCCTTTTTCTGGAGCCATATGGTAACCCTAGGTGAGAAGGAACAAGGGGAGGGCAAATTGAGTAGTGGCTAGAAGTCAAAAGCAGTGGTGAGAAGGTGGGTTTTTAGCATAGATTTGAAAACAGGTGGAGATGGAGCTAGACCTATAGGCTCAGGAAGTCTATTCCAGGCATAAGGTGCAGCGAGGGAAAAGGAACGAAGTCTGGAGTTAGCAGTAGAGGAGAAGGGGGACGACAAGAAAGAATTGTCCAGTGAGCAGAGGTCACTGGGAGGAATGTAGGGAGAGATGAAAGTGGAGAGGTAATGTGGGGGCTGCGGGATGGATGCATTTAAAGGTCAGTAAGAGAAGTTTGAACTGTATGCGGAAGCGGACAGGGAGCCAGTGAAGTGACTTGAGGAGTGGGCTAGTGTGGGTATAACGATTTTGGCGGAAAATAAGTCGTGCTTATCTACTTATCGTTTCTATAGCGCTACTAGAAATACGCAGCGCTGTACACTTTAACATGTAGAGAGCCCCTTCCCGTTCCTATAAGCCCATCCAACTGTTTCTACTCACCAAAATAACACAACAGATATACTGATCAGTAGGACCCAAGCATTACAAAACAAGTAAAGTCATTAACAACACAATTTATACCAAGCTTTGTCCTGTAGGGACCCTTTTCTCTGATTTTTCTGAGGCAGGGGTCACGATCTGCATGGTTCCTTCATTCTTGCCTAAAGTGGTTTTGGCATTTCATCTCTATCAGCTGCTGTATCTGCTGTCATTTGCAGTGGAGGATTATCGACAGGAATTTGCTTCTCTGTGGTGCTGGACGTGCAGCTCCGTTACCTGAAGGTGACAAATGAGTTCCACCTATTGGACCATCTCTTGGTTCTGATGTTGGGTTCCCAGAGGGGACAGGTGGCTTCCAAAGCCACTTTAGCTTGTTGGATCAAATAAGCTATTGCCTCTGCATATTTGCTGGAGGGGTGTCCAGCCCCGGAAGCTCTCCGTGCTCACTCCACGAGAGCCTTGTCAACTTCATGGACAGAGTTGCAAGTTTTTTTTTCACTGGAAGAGGTTTGTGCTTCTCGGCATACTTTTGCTAAGCATTACCGTTTAGACTTAGCAGAGTGAGAGGATTCGCGGTTTGGCACTGTGGTGTTGACTACAGGGTCAGCGGTGTCCCTCCCTTACATAGGGAATGCTTTGCTACATCTCACAAGTCTCTAGATTCATTTGCTGCAGATGCTAAGGAAGGTAAAATTGTCTTACCTGATTTTCTTTCCATTAATCACAGCAGATGAATCCAGCATCCTACCCATTCTGCAGTGTTAAGAGTTCTCTTTTCCTGGGCTTGAGGCCTAGGAAGCCAACAGTGTAATATAGTTTTGGGAGGTTGTTGTTTTTGTTGCTTTTGTCTGGTTCCAACTCTTAACAAACAAACAAAAAAAAAGTTTTTGAGTCAATGTCAGTTTGAAAACAGATAAAGAGAGTATGCACAAATGCCATGGGGGCAACGGTGGCAACATAACTGCTGACAGGCGCGTTGTTATGACCTGGGTCCAGTTGTTGGCTCTCCTGCTTTGCTATACGATATACTGACTGTTGGAGGAGCTATCCGTCCTATATCACTGTGTTCAAGACAGTGATCTCTATCTTCACCTGCTGGTAGATGGACACAACCCCACAAGTGTCTGCATTAATTTGCTGTGATTAAAGGAAAGACAATTATCAGGTAAGACATCATTTTACAATTTCATAAAAAGAGCAAGACATGAGGATAGCCGTTAGTGCTTTAGTTTAGCAAAGGCACAATCATTTTTGCATATATGCTATACTCTTGGCTTTCTCTTTTAATCAAATTATTTTGATACTCCCTTATATGGTAGATAGTCCCTGCTTAGTGCATCCCAGGATACACCAGGCAGGGTGCTTCCATTTTGAAGATGCTGGCTCCCAGAGGCAGAGGCAAGAGGGCATCATTCCTGCCTCCTACGAAGTATGGGGATTAGGGGGTGGGTGGGCTTGTGCTAGACCACTAGAGTATTTTTTGTGCCAGGGAGGGAGTGGGCTGGGGGGGGGGCACTGGACCACTAAGGAATTTTTTATTGCACCTATGTGTTTTTTAATGCCAACTTTTCTGTCTGCCTGAACCGGTCACTGCTCAGGAACTGACAGAGAGGTTGACATTTAGTGCTGAGCAGCAGATTACTGCTGTGACTTTAATGCTGCATTAATTTGCATGTCTATTACTTTGAACATGCAGTGGCAATTTTTCTGTGCTAGTTTTGCTGTAGAATTAAGACTCTACTGTGAACCTTTGAGCATCGGCCCGACAGCTGGCTCAATGTGCAGGCAGGATCCAGGGGAGTGGGAGCTGGGTCTGGAAGGGTTCAATCTCATTATGGTTCCCTTTTTTTTTTAAAGTCTGTATCTGTTGCTTTATTTATATTTTTGTGAGTTACTGGACAAATGATTCAATCATCTTTGGTTATGTAACCCACAATGAACTATTTTTTGGTAGTTGTAGGCAATAAGCTTATAATAATAATAATAATATATGAGCTGTTTTTCAGCCACAGAATGGAGGCTGTAGCCGGCCCGTGGGAATAGACACACTGGTACAGCAGTGGTCCCACAAGAAGCCCACTTGTGTTTTCCCCTTGGCATCTGATCATCAAGAGTGCTCCGGAAGTTGCAAGGCATCCCTTGCTGGTGATTTTAGTGGCACTATATTGACTGCAATGCTTGTGGTGCACAGACCTCCAGTGCCTCCTTGAGGCCCTCTTCTTTTAACAAAGACCTTAGAAATCCTCTGGCTGGGTTCCATCTTCATGGAGGTTCTAGCTCCCTTCTTGCTTATGGCTTGCCTTGACCCTTGAAAGGTATCGACTGAAGAATAAAAATTACTCCTCGTTGGTTGTTAAAACCTTGTTATAGTCTCTGAGATGCACCACCTTTATGGCTTTCATGCATATATGGAGACTGAGAGCTGGTGCTTTGAGAAACATGTTTGTCTACCTATTCAGTAATTTTATTCATTATAATAGTTTCCACTATTTTGCCCAGCACTGATGTCAGATTTACCGGTCTGTAATTTTACCAGATCATCCTTGGAACCCTTTTCAAAAATTGGCGTTATATTGGGCAACTTCTAATCTTCATGTACTATGGATGAGTTTAACAACAGGTTACACATCACTAATAGTAGATCAGGCCTTAACTCCTTGAGTCTAGATGGCAGCTCTCTCTTGCTTCTGGGGCAAAGTCCAGGGCTCGTTCTTGGCAGCCCACCCAGATGTGGTGAGGTTCTGACAGGGAGTGAAACATCTCAGCCCGCCTTTGAGAGCTGCTCTTTACCAGAGGGACCTATTTTGTCTTCAGTATCCTGAGTGGAACACCCTTTGAGTTTTTGAAGCATACTGTCCTGAAGGATCTTGCTCTGAAGATGGTGTTACTAGTGGCGATTTGTTCAGCCAGATGGGTCTCAGAGTTGCAGGCTTTATCCTGTAGGGATCCCTATCCGTCTGTCTTGGAGCACTGGCGTGCTTGCGGGGTTTTGTGAAGGGCAAGGCTTTAGCTTCCCGTCATGATGTCGTCCATTTCCTCAGAGAGGTGCGTCTGCTCTGGCCTCAGATTTGGTCCTCATTTCCCTTTGTTCTTTATAATAGACTGTGGAGCTCATTTTCAAAAGAGAAAAACGTCCAAAAAGTGACATAAGTCTGCATTTGGACGTTTATCTCACAATGTCCAGTATTTTTGGAACCTCTTTTTAGATGTTTTTCTCTGAAGTCCATCAGAAGGATGTGTAAATCTCAAGGGGTCATGCCAGGGGCGTGTTCAAGGTGGGACTTGGGCGTTCCTAAGACTTAGACGTCTTTCAGCCATAATGGAACAAAACAAAAAAGTCCAAGACTAAAACCTAGACTTTTTGAGCTAGACCTGTTTTTATTATGAATAAGGTACAAAAAGGTGCCCCAAGTGACCAGATGACCTCCCCTTACTCCCCCAGTGGTCACTAACCCCCTCCCACCCTGAAAAATTGTAATGAAGGACATTACTTGCCAGCGTCAGATGTCATACTCAGGCCCTTTACAGCAGCATGCAGGTCCCTGGAGTAGTTTAGTAGTAGGTGCAGTGCACTTCAGACAGGTAGACCCAGGCTCCTACCTCCCCCCTACCTGTTACACTTGTGGAAGAAACTGTGAGCCTCCAAAACTCACCAGAAACCCACTGTACCCAAATATAGGTGCCCCCCTTCACCCATAAGGGCTATGATAGTGGTGTACAGTTGGGGGTAGTGGGTTTGGGGGGCTCAGCACACAAGGTAAGGGAGCAATGGTGAGATGTGTACCTGGGAACAGTTTATGAAGTCCACTGTAGTGCCCCCTAGGGTGCCCTATTGCTGTCCTGGGATGTCAGGGGGACCAGTCTACTAAAAATGCTGGCTCCTCCTACGTCCTAATGGCTTGATTTTAGACGTTTTGCACTTGGACGTTTTCTTTTCGAAAATGGCCCCAAAACAAAAATGTCCAAATCATAAAACGTCCAAAAAACAAAACGTCCATAGTATTTTTGAAATCAAAAGATAGACGTCTATCTTTTTCGAAAATTACCTTCTTTCCTGTTCAGAATTTGGACGTTTTGTGTCAATTTTCTGAAGGGTGTTCTTTTAGTTCAGGGGTGTCCCACCTCGGTCGTCGAGGGCCACAGTCCAGTTAGGTTTTCAGGATTCCCCCAAAGAATATGCATGAGATCTATTTGCATACACCGACTCCATTGTATGCAAATAGATCTCATGAATATTCATTGTAGAAATTGTGAAAACCCAACCTGGCGAGGGCTGAGGTTGGACACCCCTATTTTAGCTCTATTAACCTTGGCAGGCTTGTACAAAACCTCACCCCCAAAGCAGTCTGTGTACCAGAATCTGGTCTTCAGGTGGCCAAATGTCCTCTCAATTACTTGCTGTGTATACTGTGGGCCCTATTATCCCTGACCGCTACTGGCCTCTGGGGGTTCACTTTTCTTGGACCAGATATTTGTTCATGGCCCTTAGGTCTAGGATGGGATGCATCCCCCCTGTTTTCTTTTCCACAAGGAAGTACCTGGAATAGAATCCCAGCCCTTCTTGCCCGGGTGGCACGGGCTCAACCGCATTGGTGCTGAGAAGGGCGGAGAGTTTTATTTTGTTTTTTTTGTCTATTAGATTGTAAGCTCTTTGAGCAGGGACTGTCTTCTAGGTTTGTGCAGCGCTGCGTACGCCTTGTAGCGCTATAGAAATGCTAAATAGTAGTAGTAGTAGTAGGGGTCATCAGCTATCTCCTGATGGGATAGGCATGGTCACTTGCAGGGCCGTGCCAATGCGGTAAGCGGGGTAAGCACCGCAGGGGGGCGCCCACCTCTGGAGGGCACCGCCGCGGTGCTTACCCTCACCCCGCGCCGCCGAGGCCTTTAAATCTTTTACCTCAGTCGCAGCAGCGTCAGTGAAAGCGCTGCCGACGTCTCCCTTCCCTTGCACTCGTTGGTTCCCTCAGTGTCCCGCCTTGTTCTAACGTCAGAAGAAGGCGGACACTGAGGGAACCAAGAGCGCGAAGGGAAGGGAGACGTTGGCAGCGCTCCACTTTCACTGACGCTGCTGCGACCGGAAGTAAAGATTTAAAGGCCTCAGGGTGCGGAGGGAAGGGCAGAGAGGCATGGATGGGAGGGCAGAGAGGCATCGATGGGAGGGCAGGGCCCAGGGAGAGGACAAATTGCTGGAAGGGGAGGGGAGGGGAGAGAGGATTGCTGGCTATGGATGGAGGAGGGAAGGGCAGAGAGGGACAAGGATGGACATGGGAGCCCAGGGAGAGGACAATTTGCTGGAAATGGAGGGGAGGGGAGAGAGGAGACGAGGATTGCTGGCTATGGATGGAGGAGGGAAGGGCAGAGAGGGACAAGGATGGACATGGGGGCCCAGGGAGAGGACAAATTGCTGGAAATGGAGGGGAGGGGAGGCGAGGATTGCTGGCTATGGATGGAGGAGGGAAGGGCAGAGAGGGACAAGGTTGGACATGGGGGCCCAGGGAGAGGACAAATTGCTGGAAATGGAGGGGAGGGGAGAGAGGAGGATTGCTGGCTATGGATGGAGGAGGGAAGGGCAAAGAGGGACAAGAATGGACATGGATGGGAGGGCAGGACCCAGGGAGAGAGGAGAAATTGCTGGAAATGGATATAGAGCAAGAAATGAAGAAGAAAGGAGAAAAGTAAAGAAATAAATGGAAAGGAAGCCCTGGAAATTGAGTTAAGAGGACAGATAGCAGCAGAATCAGATACTGGACCAGCATGATCGGAAAAAGAAAGTCAACAGACAACAAAGGTAGAAGAAAATCGATTTATTTTCATTTTAGCGTTTGGAATATGTCCACTTTGAGAATTTACATCTGCTATCTTATTTTGCAATGTATAGCAATTTGTTTCTAAGAATATTGCTGACAATTCCTTTCAGTGTGGCAAGTGGTGAGCGATCATTTTCATGGGGGGGGGGGGCGTGATCATTTCACGGGGGGGGGGGGGGAGGGGCGCCAACTGATAGTCTGCAGGGGGGCGCCAGAGACCCTAGGCACGGCCCTGGTCACTTGTGTTGAGGAGAGGAGAGGAGAGAAGATGTTAGAGAAGATATACACAACGTTTGTTGTGTGTTGGCAGTTCCTACAAATGTGTTCTGTGTCTTTACGTACTATTCATTCTTTTCTTGATTTCCAATCACTACATACTGCTCTTCATACACTGCATGTGTCCCGCTTGGATTACTACAGTGTGATTTATGCAGACCTACCTCAATCTCAGTTAAAAATGTAAACACTTCAGAATTGTGCCACACGTCTTCTTTGCAAAACAAACAAGCGAGTGCACGCATCCCCTTTACTATACCAGTTACATTGGTTTCCTAATTTTGTTTTCTCTTTAAAATCCTCACTTTAGCCCATAAACTATATTACTCTGGTGTTCCTTTGTATCTTTCCAGCCTGATTATCCCTTACACTCCCGATCACCACCACAAATCTCTTGATTCACATAGGTTGGTTATTCCTAATCCAAGGCACACTAATTATGAGATGTACCAGACGTTCTGCAATTTCTTGCTTGCTCCCTTCACACTGGAATTTTCTACCGGGCACTCTAAGGTCTGAAATGTCAATCCAAAGGTTTAAAGTTCTCTTGAAAGCCCATTATTTTCAACAAGCATTTGTTTAATTTTTTTCCCTCGTCTTTCGGTCAGGTCTTTTGGTCCTTGTATGAAGGTTGGTCTTGCATGACTGGTTGTTCACTGTACTATTTTTTTTTTTTTTTTACATTTGTACCCCGCGCTTTCCCACTCATGGCAGGCTCAATGCGGCTTACATGGGGCAATGGAGGGTTAAATGACTTGCCCAGAGTCACAACGAGCTGCCTGTGCTTGAAGTGGGAATTGAACTCAGTTCCTCAGTTCCCTAGGACCAAAGTCCACCACCCTAACCACTAGGCCACTCCTCCACTCCAAATGGAGTTCTTTTGTGTTTTAATTTTTGTTTTATTTCACTTTTTAATTTTATTGTAAACTGCTTAGCTCCTTTTCTGGTATTAGGCGGTATATCAAGTTTTAATAAACATAAACAAATGTAAACATCCTCCAGACCACTAGGCCACACTGGTCCTACACCTGTGGAGTAAAGAGAGAGAGAGATGTAATCAATGATTAGAAGGGTGTATGAGTTGTAGGGTGCTCCTCACCTAGTAGCCATCCCCCTCTGATTTCTCCACTGTGAAAGGCGTCATGATGCCAGAGCGTGAAAGGACATAGGCACTGTGGCAGGATCCAGGAAAGTTGACACACACATCTGTAATCTCCAGTGCTGTATTACAGACAACCTGCATGTTCAAGGAGTGGTAGACCTTCGATTCTGGTATTCTGGCTGTCACGTTTACAAAGCTGGAAACTAGGTTGTGAGCCCTTGGACCACTGCCGAGGAGCGGCAGTGGCAGGCAAAACCACCCCATGCTAGAGACAAGGCAGATCTCTGACAAACAGTTAGGCTTCACCTGCACCTGGCCACGTTTCACCAAGAGTTGAGCTCCAGGCTTCAGATGGCCGGCAGGACTTACTGGACAGGGCAGTACTGGATAACAGCTAGGCAGCACAGGGACTGAGGGTCAGAGGAAAGGAACATACAGGAACAGCAGGGCAAGGAAAGGGTAAAATAAAGGACAAGACTGAAAGCTGTAAACAGCCACTAAAACAGGGAGCAACACACTGACTAACAAGACACAAAACTAAAAGCTGCAGGGCAGCCACTAAGATACAAACAGACAAGGACTACACACAAAACTATAACCCAGAGACATGACAAACAAACAAACAAACAGCAAGCTAATCTAACTATCCACAGACTAACTAGAACAGACAAGAATCAAGGCAGGAAACCAAGCTAGAAACTGGACTCAGCAGAAGTGCACCAGCACCCCAACATACCAGGGCCTTAGACGCAATGCAAAGGCAAGCTCAGAAGTCTCCAGATAGCTAATAAAGCCAATCACCAGCTGAAGCTCAGCTGCAAGAATCAGAAGGCAGCTAAGGGTGCTGTTCAGGGACAAACAAGAAGAGCAAGTCTGGCAGTCTGGAAGATCCGGACCGGACTGGCCTGAAATCTGGAACAGATGACAGTTCGTAGCAACCACCAGTTCTGGCCAGAGGGTGAGGTGAGCACAGACGTAACACTGGCTCACTGGCTGCAGGTGGCCTGAGGGGCCACGTGTACAAGCTATGGCCCCCAGCACAGAGGGGAATAGGGTAAACTCATAAAACACAGTCATGATTTCTTGCTGTTCTGCCTCATGCATGGGGATGCGGATATAAAGGGTGTCCCTTTTCAAAAAGGCATTAAGAAAGTGGGTGATGATGCGTGAGGACACGTGAGGCAGCTGACTGGCTGATTCCTGCTGCAGCTCCTAGAGGTATTTGGAATGTGCCAGTTGCCAGAAAGGCCAGGGCTGTGGTGATTCTAATGGACTGCCAGGGTATGCCCCCTCCAAGCAGTAGGCTCCAGGTCCTCTTGCAGCTGTTCACACAGGTACACTATGGTCTCTTTACTAAAGTGGTACTTAGCTACATCAGTCAGTTCCAGGAACCTGGTCTGGGGCCTTGTACACCCTCTGCACCTGCCTGCTTTCGGCCTCTCCCTCTCCTCTGTCGCCCCCGTCCCTGACGTGCTATCAACCAGCCCATGAAGAGCTCAGTCATCACTCTTCACTGCAGTCTCACACACATACAGACACACACACTGGGACAGCAACACTGACAAGGAGACACCAAAGACAGACACAAGTGGCTGCAGCACCTCACACACATATTAGCACACTAATATTAAAACACCCACTCACAGGCAAGCACACCAACTTGCATACAGGGATGGTATACAGGGTGGGAGGAGAGAATAAGGGCGGTATGGTCAGAACTGGAGCAGGTATAGGTAAGAAGGGAGTAAGAAGGAGCAGCAGGGACAGAATTTATATGAAATGAGCATGGAGTTGGGTCAGAGCTCACACCAAGGTCACAAAATATCACCAGAAGCACAGTAAAGGACACAAAACACTCTCTGAGTCCTAAAGACAAATTGGAGTGCACTTGAGCACTAGTTATAGCACCTGTGGAAATCAGCGCTGATGTAAGGTATCATCATGTTCCGCAACATTTGCAGAACATGAATTCTGCGCCAATTTGATTTATTATTCGGCACCAATAAAATGTCAGAGTGAAAGTGGAGCAGTCATTACTAATGTCATGTTAGCTGTGAATTCACCACCCCTGAATGATAAGTCAACTAACCACTAGACTACCCAATCTACTATGTAGCCTACTGTCTCAGTCATATGCACAAATATATTAGGAGGGCAACATGTACAGGTCAGAGGGCGAGACTGCCATTTCTACATATGTAATGCCCTGGAAATAAGATAGTGTGGAATGTGGAGGGGGAGACAGAAGGAGTGATGTAATACAGTAATGTCATGTCCCACTGTGAAGAACAAGGTAGTATCATGAGACATCTGTTATGTGCCTATGACTCAACCTCCCTCTCCCTTTCACCCCTTGTCTCCATGCAGACAGAAGACTTCAGTATGGCAAACATTACTACAGATGGATCCCTTAGAGGCCTTTCACAGAACAGCTCCCACAAAGCATCAATGTATGCTCAGTATATATTTGTCCTTCACCCGCCACACCCATGAGACACATTAAACAGTCTAGATTTCCCAAAAAAACACACATCTCTCCATGGGATGGGTCTGTGCTACAAAGAAAACTCTTTCTATCCCTTGTGGCCTCTCTGTCTTGCTCTAGCCAGATAACTTGAGCGAGATGTGTATGCTGATCATCCGCTATAGCAGGACTTGAATTCCAGTAGGTAGCATCAAAGGCTGTTGTACTAACCATTAGACTACAGTACCAGGCTATCCTCCAGCGTTTCCACTAAAGAGACACCTTCCAGCACAGTTGAGAATGTCAGTACAGCTGTAACCAGAAAAGTCCTCCAAATCAACAGAAACACCCAGCTATTCAGATCAACCTAGACAAATGTCTGTGTTTGATTGTTGCGACCAAGTGAAATGCATGGCTTGCACGAGAAATATATCATACCCCGAAGTTACAACAACAGGAAACTCCACAGGAAAGGTATCCTATTCAAAAGTAGGACATAAAGTGATAGGCTCCATATCTAGAAAAGCGCCTAAACCCTGAATCTGCGTCCTCCTGTTTGGAGAGATGATTTATTCCAGATTTCAGCAGGTGTAATTTGTCACATCTAATTTAGGAACGGTTCAGGCAAATTCTATAATACTGTGTGTATCTTTTGTCCATTCCCACAACCCTCCCATTTTCCTGGCATGGGTGTGCCCCTTTTTCCGATGTGCATGTTAGAATTTAGGCGCACCTCTTTATAGAATACACCTAAATGGAATTTATGTGCACATCTAATTAGTGCCAATAATTGCTTGTTATTGCCCAATTATCAGTGATGATTGGCTCGTTATTCAATTAGATCATGCACATAATGTGACTGCGTGGCCAGATATGCACTCACACAAATCAAAGCACCATACATAGAATCCTGGGGTTAGTGTGCATCATCTAGATGCCTTAGGTGACCTTTAGAGAATTACACTCAATGTTTATACCTATCTACCCCCAATAGAGATGTCTTTCTCCCTCCCCTCCCTGAATGAAAGTCTCTCACCATGACCCAGATTGAGATTCTCTCTGCTCTGCCTCTTAGCTGGGGTCTTTCCCTTCATGGCCCAACCTTCTGGTCCTTCTACTGGAGTCTGGAGATTTCCTTCAACTGCTGGTGTTCAGGAAACCCTTTATTATTATTATATTTTAAGCATTTATATACTGCCTAGACCTAAGCAGTTTATAATTTTTATTACAGATACTTGCACTGTCCCTAATGGGTTTACAATCTAAGTAGTATGTTGTACCTGGGGCAATGGAGCGCTAAGTGACTTGCTCAGGGTCACATGAAGCTGCGGAGAGAATTGAACCCAGTTCCCAGAATCTCAACTTGCTGCTAACCATTGGGGAGCATCAGCAGGAATTGAAACCACTTCCTCAGGTCCACAGCCCACTGCACTAACCGTTAGGCCACTCCTCCAGGGTTTATGTCCATAATCTGTAATGTCTTTTGCTTCTCATTGGCTTTAAAAAAGAAACATTAGGTGCAAAGTCATGCTGGCAGTATGATTGGTTCAGAGCTTAGAGAGGCAGTGGTCTGACCTTCTGGTCTTCAACATCTGCTGTGTTTGTGCAGGGCAGGTGAAGAGTGCAGTTTATCATATGCCTCCTCCTTGTACGTGACTTTACTTGTTTACAGAGATAGTTGAAACATTTTTGCTAGCTCACTTAATATTTCTTTAAAAACCTAGTTCAGAGGCTCCCACTCAGTCTCTTGTCCTAACTCCATCAAATACTAACCTAACTCCTGTTGTCCACCCAAGCTGTCATAACACATGCAGTAAGTTAGTCCTGTTATTGTATGTACAGTTGATCTCAGAGTGTGTGTGAATAATACTTACTCACCTCACCCATTAAAGATATGAGAGAAAACTTAGGGGTCCTTTTACTAAGGTGCGCTGAAAAATGGCTTGCGGTAGTGTAGACGTGAGTTTTGGGCACGTGCCAATCCATTTTTCAGCGCGCCTGTAAAAAAGGCCTTTTAAAATTTTTGCCAAAAATGGACGTGTGGCAAAATTGCCGAGTCCTTACTGCCAGCTATTGACGTGGTAACCGGGCAGTAATTACCTACGTGTGCCAAATGCCACTTGGCATGCGTTCAATACGCGCAGCAGAAAATACAAATTTTTTCGGCTACGTGCATCGAATGCACACCAAAAATGAAATTACTGCAAGAGCCACACGGTAGCCATGCGGTAACTCCATTTTGGCATGCATTGGGCATGCATAGATGCTTACGCGTCTTAGTAAAATGACCCCTTAGGTTTTCACCTGCTTTCTGTAGTACAGGTAGTCTTCTGTTAGGCAAAGCCCTTCTGCAAGTGAGCTAGGGCCACTGAGAAGGCTTGTATCATTTTCTGTTAGGTTACCATTAGGGATGTTTATTGGGAAGACCTTAGAAACCTTGAAGACACCTAGAGATGTAGGCCCCCTCCCCCCTGGTATATTACACCACACCAAGTAGTTTAGAGGAGGCAGCTCACTTCTTCCTCAAGCCCTCACTAAAATTGTAAATTCCCTATTCCCAGAAACACTTGTTCTACAGCACCTTGGGTGGATCCCCCCCCCCCCCCCAAAAAAAAAGGTAGTAAATAAATCTTAATACATAAAAATACCTTTTATAATAATTTACAATTTTACCAGAAGATGGTAGTGTTGCGTTCTCAAGCTTTTATACCCACTATATTCCTTTGTGGTTATAGACCAGAAAGTTTACAATGTTTTTAGAAAAGTACCTCTCCCTAGGAGTTTTGTTGCTGGACTGACATATGCTTCTGGGATATGGAATGGCCCATCCAGTGAAATCCTGCTTCCTCAGGACCAAATCCTATTATCTAGAAAAGGATTTGGTTATTTTTGGTAGAATATGTAGCAATTAAAAGTATTAAGATATAATTTCTGTACATTCTTTTGTGTAATAATTGACAAGTACTCTGTATCTACAAATTAAGGGGGTTGTTTACTAAAGCTTAGCTCAACTCCAGTAACTAGCCCTTAGGTAATGTGGAGGAGTAGCCTAATGGTTAGGACAGTAAGCTTTGATCCTGGCAACCTGGGTTCAACTTCCACTGCAGCTCCTTGTGACCGTGGGTAAGTCACTTAACCCTTCATTGCCCCAAGTACAAAAACAAAATTAGATTTTGAGCTCTCTAGGGATAGAGAAAGTACCTAAATTTAGTAGTATTAAGAATAGACAGTTGCCTAGAGGGGCATCAAAGAGCAGTTGCAGTCAGCAATAGTCTGGACAATCATACAACCTCAAAAAGAGCATCAGCTGTATAGTGAAGGTGGGCAATTTTGTAGTAGCTCATTTACTCAAGTAAATTTTTAAAGAAAGAGCTAGGAATTTAGGGCTCAGTTTACAACTAGTGAGTGCGAACTGCTGTGTGCCACAAAGGTGGTACCACAATACAGGGAGCTGCACGACAAGTGGAACATCCTCCTGGTGGAAGTGGTTAGGACAAAAGCAGTGACAGAATTCAAAAAGTCATGAGATAAATACACATGATCCCTATCTAGCAAGAGGATGGAACCAAAGCAAAACAAATGACATAGAGGGGTGGATCTGCATAGAGTGGCAAGTAAAATACTAACCAAAGACATAGAGGAGGTAACCTGCAAGTTCTGCCCAGAGTGGCAAGTACAACTCTAGCCACCTTGCTCAGCTAGTCTTTATCTGCCGTCTGCTACAGTACAGTCTCAATTATCTGACAAATTGGACCAACCCATTGTTGGATAAGTGAAAGGTCAGATATAAGTAAAACAATATTAACACAAGGAAAACATACTTTATGCATAAAGAACAGGTATAGGGTATCTTTAGAAAATATTGTTTATTAACATTAATCAGGAATGAAAAAATAAAAAATTATACAATAGGCAATTTGAGCACAAATATGGAGCAGTATACAGTACAGTAATTGTCCAGCAGGCAATGTGAACAGAAATACAGAACCGAGAAGAACCCCATTTCTCAAGATCACTGCTTTTGTCTTCTCCAGTCAATAACAGTATGAAGCAGAATGGAAACTGGAAACCCTTTCGGATCGAAGAATGAGTGTAAGAATAAAGAAAGTGCTGTAAATGTAAAAGAACAAACAGGAATAGATGTATGTACAGTATTGCATAAAACACTGTGCACAAGAATCTTACCACGGTTCTATTTCTGCAAAAGCACAGCCTCAGATCAAATATGGTTCCCTGTCAGGAAAATCAAGGTCTCAGCTCAAAACATCTTTAATGTTCACCTTCTGTAGCACTTCCTTTACCATCATCCAATGCTGAAACAAACATTGATAGAAGCAGCATCCCAGATCAAAACTTTCTGCAAAAGTTTCTGCTCTTAGACAAAACAACTTTTTTTCTTCTTTTGACTTGCTGCCATGCTGTACTGTTGTCAATGCAAGGTCTCAGCCAAAAACTTCTTTAACGGTACCCTCGCTGCAAAATGGGTTCCCAAGTCCAAAAATTGGTGCTATGTTATGCTGTTGTAAAAGCAAGGTCTCAGCTCAAAACATCTTTAACAGTTCCCTCACTGCAAAAGCTGGTTCCCAAGTCTAAAACTTGTTGCCATGCTGTACTGTTGTAAAAGCAACGTCTCAGCTCAAGACTTCTTCAATGGTTCCCTAGCTGCTAAAGCAGGGTCCCAGGTCCAAAAATTGCTGCCATGCTAAAAAAGCAAGTTCTTAGCTTAAAACTTCTTTAATGGAAGAGAAGCTGCATGTTTCTTAATGGTGATGAGGGTTGCATGAAGAACTATCAGTTGCAAAGCATGGTTCCCTTGCAGAGAAGCACAGTATCAGATCAAAAATGGCTTCCTTGCAGTATGTGAAGCTGGAAAACAGGATGAGAAACCACACGCTTCTTAACAGCCATGCCATGCAATGATATCGCCTGGTGGTCTGTCTACTACTACTACTTAACATTTCTAAAGCGCTACTAGGGTTATGCAGCGCTGTGCAATTTAACATGGAAGGACAGTCCCTGCTCAAGGAGCTTACAATCTAAAAGACAGGTGTACAATCTAAAGATAAGTATACAATCTAGAGACAAGTGTACAATCTAAAAGACAAGTGTAGAGTCAATCTGATAAGGCATACTATATTTCTCGAAAGGTTAGGTGCCAAAAGCAGCATTGAAGAGGTGAGTTTTAAGCAGAGATTTGAAGATGGGTAGGGAGGGGGCTTGGCGTAGGGGTTGAGGAAGATTGTTCCAGGCATAGGGTGAGGCAAGGCAGAATGAGCGGAGCCTGGAGTTGACAGTGGTGGAGAAGGGTACTGAAAGGAGGGATTTGTCCTGTGAGCAGAGGTTACGGGCGGATATCAAGATATGCCTGATGGTCAGATTAGCGACGGTCAGATAATCAAGATTGTACTTACTATGCTACTATGCATAGGCGCCCGGTATAAGAGGCTTGGGGAGGCTAAGCCTCCCCAGCCAGAAGTGCAGCAAGGGCGGGTGCAGCTCGTTAACATCTCCCTCCCGGCTCCCTCCCCCCCCCCGACTGGTGTGCGACGGTCCCAATCTTTACCCCCCCCCCCCGTCCTCCCAACTAGTGCGGTGCCGCTCTCCCCCTCCGCTTCTGTCACGTCGTCTTTCAAGGAGGCTTCCTTCCTGTAGCATCAGCAATGATGTAAGCGCTGTTGCTCTCAGCCTGCCCCGGAAGCACTCTCTGGACAGCATCCCTCCTACGCGGGAAGCCGTTCAGAGAGTGCTTCCGGGACAGGCTGAAAGCAACGGCGCTTACATCATTGCTGATGCTACAGGAAGGAAGCCTCCTTGAAAGACGACGTGACAGGAGTGGAAGGGGGAGAGCGATACGGTACCGCACTAGTCTGGGGGGGAGGGGAAGCGACCAAAGGGAAAGGGGGGTGGAGAGAGGAGGATGTGAGATGCCACATCTAAGGGGAAGAGGGAGGAAGGAAAGCAATGGCAGGTCATGGGAATGGGAAAAGGGGGGGTGGAGAAAGGAGTAAGAGTGATGGAAGCAAGAAGGGGAGGGAAGAGAAAGGTGGGGTGCATGAGGGGGAGGACAGATGCATGAGGACGCTAGAGGAGAGAGAGAGAAAGTGGAAAAGTGCAGGGGAGAGCCAGAGAGAGAGATGGGGAGAGAAAGAGGGGACATGGAAGAGAGCAGGGGAAAGCCAGGGACATGGAAAAGAGCAGGAAAGAGCCAGAGAGAGATGGGGAGAGAAAGAGGGGCCATGGAAAAGAGCAGGGGAGAGCCAGAGAGAAGATGCTGGATGGAAGAGGGGTACAGAGAGAGAGAGAAAGATTAGTGGAAAGATGGGAGAAAGAGGGGACATGGGCAGGAGAGAGAAGCTGCTGGGGAGAAACTGGGGGAGACCCTAGCTGTCAGATGGAGAAATGCTGAATGAAAGGAGGGAGAAAGAGGGAAAAGCTGGAAGGAGGGGGCAGAAAGAGGGAAGACACTGGACGTAAGGGTAGGGAGGGAAAGAGGAAAGACACTGGAAGGATGGGGATAGAGAGGACATGCTGAATGGAAAAGGGTCAAGAGAGAGAACTGTTTAGAAGGAAGGAGATATAGAGGGAGACAATGGATGGAAGGAGAGGGAGACAATAGATGGAAGGATTGGGAGAGGGTAATGGGTAGAAGGATGGAGAGAGAAAGAGGGACGACACTGGATGGAAGGGTAGGAGAGAAAGAGGGAAGGTGCTGGACATGGATGGATGGATGGAGGGGAGGGAAGAGAGGAGAAATCTGGACATGGATGGAGTGGAGGGCAGGGAACAGAGGAGAAATGTTGGACAAGGATGGAGGGAAGGAAAGACAAAGGAAGTACATGCACATGGATGGAGGAGAGGGGAAAATGCTGGATATGGATGGAGGGAAAATTCCTGAATTTAAGGGCTGGATCGGAACACTTTGAGGGCAGATGCTGAAACTGGAGAAAGGATAGGGACAGGGCTACAGATGGTAGACAGGACGCATAAGGACACATGAGGATGGTGGACATGGTGAGAGAAAAAATATCAAATGGAAAGAAGACACTGGGACCAAAGCGAATAGAAAAACTAAATGATCAGACAACAAAGGTAAAAAAAAGTATTTTATTCAGAATTTATTAACTGGAATATGTCAGCTTTTGGAAATGTGCATCTGTGATATTTTGCATGTAAGTTTCAATTTTTCTAGTATTGCTGCATGCTGAGTCTGACTTCTTGAGGTAACTTTCCAGTTTTGCCTTCATATCTGTTGTGTCATGTGTTTTTCATGTGTAATCAAGGTGCAGTATTCTACTAATGTGTAGTATTTACAGCCCTTTTTGGGTTTTTTTTTTTGTTTCACTAGGTTTTAGAGCCTGGTGTAATTACAGTGCTGCCTTTCCACGCATAAGGTTGTAGCTCGTCCTGTCCTTGGAATTAGTGCTGTTATGGTTTGTTAAGGTTATGAGTGTGTTTTTGCACAAGTTTGTGTATAGTGTTTTGCAGTGGAGAGATTGTGTATTGGCCTTACTGAGGTGGCACCAAAACATCAGAAAGAGTTTTAGAGCCTAAATCATGACACACTACCTCTTGAAGGATCTACATATAGTCGTTAATAAAAGGAGCTCATTGTGAACACTATCCACCCTAAAAGGGTGTTTTGTGGCTGTACATGAGAATTGTGATATTATGAGCCCTTGTTTCATATTGTTGACGGTCTGCATTTTCCATATGGGTGGTATATTGGTGTATTAGGGTCTGCCTGGTGTTATGGTACAGTAAGGTTCTGAGTGTGTTTTTGCACAAATTTGTGCATAGTGTTTTACAGTTGAGCGATTGTGGTTAGTATATGCTTTGAGCAACCACTTTATTCTTTGACATATGATACATATCTAATATCTAAATTTAATAAAAGGTATTAATTGTGACTTTTTATTTATTTTTTCTGTGTGTTAACAGACAATTATGGATTTAAGCTCCACCCCTGGCTCCACCCCTAACCCCACCCCCTTTAGCCTCCCCAAACAGTTGGGCCACCGACCGCCTATGCTACTATGTAAGATAGAAAGGGACCTGCCCATGTGCACATCAGCCCAGCTTGCAGGTGCAACTGAGGAGGCGTGGAAACCAAGGTAATCACTATAGAAGCCTGGATTTTAACTTACTCCCTCACTGATTCAAACACCAAGGAAGTACTAGAATTCATGAACTCATGGAACCTCACACTCCTCCTTCCCCACCCACTACTCACAAGGGCCACTTGCTAGACCTATTTGCATACTGTCACAGGGACTGACAAAATAATAATAAAACTTGGCTTTGGTTATAACAAGAGTCTTAGTCTATAGCATTCTGGAGCATACTTTAAGATTTGCCTGTAAGAAAGCTAGCTCAAAGACAAAACGCTTTCAATGCTAGCATTTACTCTCAGGGTCTTGAATACCGAGCCCCTTCTCATTTAGGATGACTTCATACAACAACACCCTCTCAGGATTTCCTTTGAGCAGGACTATCCTTTTCTCAAGCAATCATGAGGTGTAGTATCAGGCTTATTTTTGAAAGAGAAGGGCGCCCATCTTTTGACACAACTCGGGAGATGGGTGTCCTTCTCTCAGGGTCACCCAGTCTTTAAGCCTTTAGGCTATTCAGGTGACAAAATAACTTTATTTAGGAGGTTCTTGGCAATATGCAAATGAGGCCTTCCTCCTAGGCCTGGACCGATGCAAATCAGCCAGCACGACCCCCTTCCAACCAAGACTGTGGGGTACTTTGCCCATGAACACAGCTTTCTTCATCAAACAACATTAAACTGAGCCCCTCTTAGTAGACTGCTGGGATCTCAGTCTAAAAGCCACGTCCCCTTGGATAGGACTATATCTTACTGTGACCTTATGGTCCTGTCTTTTACCCCTTCGTCTTTTAGTTCAAATCTCAAATTAACTCAGTATCCTCTTTACACTGTCCTTCCTTTCACACTGCAGTCCTCTGCAACTTCTCCCTTGGCAAAGTTCTCTTCATTAATGTTGCAGATCCAGTTTCTCTAGCTCCTCCTTAGGGGTCCATGCCCTGGGATTCTCAGCCTGCTCTTGCCAGCCTCTTGTTCAGCTTTCCTGGCTCCTCCTTTGGGGTCCATGTTCTCAACCCACTCTGGTCAGTTTCTTAGGTTACACATTGCCCTCCAGCCTTCTTCAGGGCACTCCCCCCCTTCTGACTGTTTCCTCCTCAGGAGTACTTTTATGGGGCTTCCAATACCCAATTCCACCCCTTTCTGGGCCTCTCCTCCTAATTCCAGATGGGTCTAGAACTTTCCCTGCTGGGTCTTTCTTCTTAAAAGGGAAATACCGCTTCCATTCTTTGACAGACCCTCCTACCCTTAACCTAAAAAGGGCAAGACACGTCCTACAGACTTTATGGTTTAGGCCATCTTTATGTGAGGCAGAGCTCCCTCTAGTGGCCCCTCCATAGCTAAGCAGGCCCTTTACTGGCAGAGCTCGGCCAGTGACATCTCTATGGCAAGGCATGCCTTCTATTTGCCACAATACAGGCTACCTGACCCAAATAACATCAACATAACCAACAGCAATTGGCATCCAGTCCCCTGGTCAGATCATCATGAACTGACATGCACCATAAACTGGAGGGGAAACACAGACACACCTAAACCACATGCACCCAGACAACAACCCACACCAGAGGTAAAATAGATGCTAATACATTCTGGAAACAAGTCATGAAGTTACAGCTAAACACACAGCAAGGAAATGAAGACTTCCTAACTACCTGGGACATAGCAAGCAATGCTACATTAGACACAATAGCTCTCATGAGAAGCAAGAAAAGACCCACTCACAGGCCAGCCCCCTAAATAACTCAGGAACTACTCAGTGCAAAAAGAGCCTGCTGGAAATTAGAAAGAAAATGGAGGAAGGCTCAGTAGAAAACAAAATCTGGTGGAAAATAATAGCAAGAACCTACAACAACATCATAAAATGAACTAAACTATAGTACTATGACAATTACATAGGATTAGGAACAATCAACACCAAAAAACTATTTGGTCTAGTGAACAACCTTCTTGAAACCCCAAAACACAGTGTCCTCCAATGAAACACAACCCACAGCCACCGAACTAGCCAACTACTTTGAGCAAAAAGTAGCAAAGATCAGACTATCTCTACCTGCAATAGGACATCATTCTGATAACATCCTAGACAAAATAATGCAACCTAACCTACCCATGAGGACCAATGTCACATGGGCCACCTTTATCTCACCAACACCAGAGGTCATCCATAAGCTGCTCTCAAAATACGCGAAATCCCACTACCAAATTAATGTATGTCCGGCTACAATCATGAGCGAAGCACCTGACAGTTTTATTGCTCTCCTGACAGACCATATAACAAAACTACTGCAAGATGGTCTTTTCCCCAAAGGCATCATCATACTGACCCCAATCCTCAAGAAGAACCTGGCAAAAAAGAGTAATGTATCAAACTATAGACCGGTGGCATCTATCCCACTACTAGTCAAGTTCATTGAAGGGCTAGTATCACAACAATTGATGGATTACCTGTGCAACCACTCCCTCCTTCATCAATCCAGAATCAGGCTTCAGACCAGGCCACAGCACAGAAACAGCCCTGATATCCCTCATAATCGATGCGAGGAAAGAAATGAGCTTAGGCCACAAGGTACTGCTCCTACAATTTGACCTATCCAGCGCATTTGATGTGGTAGACCATGACATCCTATTCTACCTACTTGACAACATAGACATAGGAGGTGCTGTGATGAGCTGGTTCGAGGGTTTCCTAAAATTTAGCTCCTAGGATGATGGAATACCACAGGGCTCCCCACTATCCCCAGTCCTATTTAATATCCTGATGGCCCCTCTGGGTAACAAACTGGAGGCAAAAGGTTAAATCTTTCATATATGTGGATGACATCACAATATTCATACCTTTTAAAGATGACATACAAGAAATCCACCAAAAAACTAAACCCCAAGAGAGAGATATATATACCAAACCAAAAGAAAAATCAATCCCACAAAAAATAGACCTGTAACTTCGTAGAGCCCAAGGGACCTGTAAATAGTGCAATATATTACATTTTTTTCAAGGAAAGTGTAAAGAAAGGTGAGGGAGATTCAGTATAGGCTGTAACCAACAGCTGAGCTGAATTTCAGTGAGAAACACTGACAAATTTGGCTCACTTAAAATGCTCTATACATTAAACTTCTCAAAACTTCCTTCACCAAATTTTAAAAAAATCTTTAATTGTATATGTTATTATTCTTTAAACCAACAAGTCCCCCTAGAGACTGATGAGTGCAGCAAAATACAAAATCTCTGTCTGCTGAAGAATATGTAAATGTCTCAAAGTCCATACAAATAATAATATAACATAGTACCAGTCTTTCAAAAAGCAGCAGGGACATAACTTATCTAAATATTTCTTTTTCCTCCATCAACTGCCTTCCAAAATGTCCGACAGAACACCCTGTTTCAGCAACTCCTTCATCAGGGACGCCAGTGCTATAATCTTGAAAATTTAGCATCTGATTTCTCTTCCAAATATCTTCAGTATGGCAGTGCTGTACCTACAATATATACAATATATAAACTTCCGTTGATATGATGACATCACTAAATTTCACCCAACTTTATTAGTGAATTCACAAAGTAACATTCCAGTCAATGAAATCATTCAATCCCATAGGAGATACAGAGCTCAATTCAAATATCCAATATTGTTCTCACAGGGCTAAGTATGCTTCCCAGTCTCCCTGAAAACATTGAGACACCTGTTCTATAATGAACCATTTCATATTAGTGAAATTGTGATTGAAATCAATACAATGTGTCACCATAGGAGCAGTTAATGTTCTTGGTTTTAATCTACTATGGTGTTCACTCAGTCTCTGTCTGATTGCCCTAGCAGTGCACCCTACATAAAGTTTCAAGCAGGGGTAGATTACAACACACACAACAAAAGCAGAAGAACAATCAGTTGTTGTTTTCAATTTGTAATTTTTTATGGTTGCCATACAGAACAGGTCAAAGACATCTGACAAGCCTCACAGTGGCCACAGGATTTATGACATGCACAACCGATAATGTCTTCCATTGACTCAGATGTATATGTGAAAGAAACCAAATGACTGACCAGATTTTTGTCCCTAGAGAAAGCAATGCAGGGTCCTTGATGGAACACTTGATGTAATTGAAGACAGTGCCAGTGTTTGTAAATGCTACGTCCAATGGCAGCTGATCTATCAGAATGAGATAGAACATATATTTGCTTCTCCTGAGGTTCTTTTTGAGTATATTTAAACAATAACTCCAGGTTTGCATAGCGTGCTCTACGATAGGCTTGGCACACGACTCTAATAGGAACCCTTTATCCAAAAAGCGTTGCCCGAGTAAATCTGCTTGTTTTTGAAATTCCTTTAAAAAGCCACAGATTCTCCTAATATGTTCCCCTTTCCGGCTGGTCCAACCACCCCACCCCCACCCGTCCAGCACATCTCCATCTCCCTTGTGGCCCAGCACATCTTCTTCTCCCTCCAACACCCAGCTACCTAGGTCTGATTCACAGTTACTGGCGTGCTGTAGTGTTGTAGAAACTAGCTTTCTCCACATATTGTAAGAAGTATGTTCTGAAGGCATTTTTGGATTGTATACAACTATACAGTACAGGAAACATTGATATTGACTGCTTAAAGTACAGAGTTGAGAGGTTGTATTTTTGGCTTCACAGTTCTCTTACAGAGATGGGAGAAGGAGTCTGAGCAGCCCAGCCTGGGAGCCACACGAGAGAAAAACATCCAGAGGAGCATTTTCATGTCTCAGGACTTGAATGAATGATCTTTTCGGGGGCATTGGGTGATCTTACCCTTTTGATTTTCTTATTGTTCTTACTTTATTTTGGATTGTAAATACTTAATTTTTGAGATCATCAGTAAAGGTATTTTATCTATGGATGCTTCTTGCTCTATGTGCCTTTAGTTTTTGAAAGCTTATATTTTGTTCACTTCAGCTAAGGCCCTGAGGTTTTGCGTCTTCTAATCAGTCAGAGCCTATTAACTGTCTTGCACTGGTGAATTACTATCATTTATTCTCTTTGTTTAAAGAGTCAGTGAATTTTTCTTGTATGTATTACCTCTTGTGCTACCCTCACCCTTTTTAGAGAGACGTCAGGCTACAGCGATAACATTCAGTGCCCAGGAGATTTGATTGATAAAGATAGCTGCCTTCACATGGTGACACATCTTTAACTTTTCTGATACCACCCCCCCCCCCCCCCCCCCATACAAGAATTGTTAGTTATACATCCTTTGTTTACTGACAGTGATGATTTACTGTTATCAGGCAACATCCAGTGGATTAAAATAGTTTCAGAAGGCTAATTTACACACTGGTATATTAACTGAATATTCCAGGATACAGCACATTCCCTAGGGCCTATGTATTCACAAAGAGACATACCGGCCAATATTCAAAGTGATTTAGCTGACTGCTGACTGGTTAAATTGCTTTGGTCAGGGCTAGCTGCTAATTTTCAATGGCACTTAACCGGCTAAGTGCCACTGAAATTCATGGTAAGTGCCTAACTCAAAGCCAGCTATGTAGGGGGTGCTCAGGGGGTGGCGTCAGTATTCAACTGCATAATGGCTGATATTCGACCCAGAGGGGGATTCTATATATGGCGCTTAAAAAATCCATGCGGAACACATTTCCATCTAAGAATATTCTACAAGATTTAGGTACGGTATACAGAATATGCTCAGTTGATATCCCAGTGCCTAAAACTATGCGCTTACATGTACACCAATGAAAATGTGACGTAAATCCCAGCACGTAGATTTAGTCGCACAGGGCCATATTCTATAACAATGCACGTAAATTTTGAAATGCCCACAAAATGCCCATTTCCATGTCCATAACCGTGCCCTTTTTTGCCTGGGCGCATCAGAGTTTAGGTGCACTGTGTTATGGAATACGCTTAGTGATTTGTGCACGTAAATTCTAATTATTGCCAATTAGTGCTCATTACTGCTTATGTGCTGTTACCAACGCCAGTTGCCTTGTTAAGCCAATTAACATATGTGCGTTGTTATGGAATACTTTTAGATTTCCGTGAGGAACACTAGGAGCGCTATATAGAGTCGGGGAGTAAGCGGCTAGGTTTAGTGCATAAATGGGACCATGACTGATTAAGTGCTGAATATCAACTTAAGCAGCTATGTGTTAGCTGGCTGAAAAATAACTGGATATTTAAATCCAAAGACTGGAAAGGGCCGACTTTGAATATCTGGGAATAACTCTGTTGGTGGTGAGCAAAACGCTCACCGCCGCCAGCTCAATGTTCTCTAGAATTTCAATTACATGTGATGAATCACGTATAAAAATGGATAAGGGTTCAGTCCTTGAACCCTTATCCATTTTTATTGATAAATTGTTTGTACCATCCATTCCTTCAAATATACGTGATTCATCAAATGTAACGGAAATTTTAGAGAACATAAATATTGATGGTAATGTCCTATTAGTTACGATGGACGTCAAATCACTTTATACTAACATTCCCCAACTGGAAACAAATGAGATTATTAGGAAGACCCTGGCTAATAAATAGAGATAGTTTTCTCAGAATTCCAACAGAGTAGCTTACAAAAGACAAAGGAATGTAAAAGATGTGCTAGCACCAACTGCACTTCCTGTTGCCCACAACACCATGAGCAGGAAGATAATGGGATATTTTCCTTGTGGTAATTGCTCTACTTGTGGAGTAAATGTTAAAACTAAGATGTTAACACATCCAAGTGCAGGTGATACTTATGAACTAAGAAATTTTTTGAACTGCAAGTCAGAAGGAGTCATTTACATAGTGATCTGCTCTTGGAAAGACTAACCCCCCCCCCCCCCCCCCCCCCCGTTTACCAAGCTGTGCGGCAACACTGACACAGCTGTGTCGGCATTAGAGCACCACCAACTGCTATCGCAGCTTAGTAAACAGGGGGGTAAGAGACAACCGAAATGTAGGATTATAGAACATAGGAGCGCTGTCACTCAGAAGACTGCAGAGAAACCTCTGGTGGATCACTGTGTACAGTATGACCATATGTTTGATAGTCATTAGCAAAGCTTCAGTCTCATGGTGAGGAGGAGATCAGGATAGAATACCTCTACAAGAAAAACAGAGGTTTATTTTTAAGTTTAGTACAGTGAAACTGAATGGTCTCAAACAAGAATCTGATCTATCAGTTTTTTTGTAATATCTGTATTTATAACATTAAATATAGCATAACATAATAGTTTGTTTTTATAGCCCGTAATACCTTGCAGTTCTATGAGGATTACACACAAAGACACTGGGCAAACCAGGAATTACAGCATAACATTATCATCAATTAAAACTAATATATTCATTTACTTTCATTATTCTGAAACAAATATGTTTTAAGCAGACATCTTATGCACATAGCTTGATACCTGAACTATCAAGGAAGAAATTTCCTTGCGTATCTTAGCAGTCTGATACAAAAGTAGAGAGTCTATACACCTCTTCCGGATTTTACCCTTCATAGATGGGAAGGAAAAAAGGTTAAACAATCGAGAACCCCAAATTTTTTTAGACAAGGTAAAACAGGTTGATAAATAAAAAGGGACCAAGTCATGACAAACCTTATACATTAGACATGAAAATTTAAATAAGACCCTTGCAGTTACTAGCAGGCAACCAATGAACTCTATAATAATAAACAGATAAATGATCAGAACTGTCTAACCATCTGCTGCTTTTTTTTTACCTATGTTTTGTTTGTATTGATTTATCTGATATCCTTTTTACTGTTTTATGTTTATTTA
Organism: Microcaecilia unicolor; assembly: GCF_901765095.1. Classification (NCBI taxonomy): domain Eukaryota; kingdom Metazoa; phylum Chordata; class Amphibia; order Gymnophiona; family Siphonopidae; genus Microcaecilia; species Microcaecilia unicolor. Next base: position 527,331,810 of record NC_044031.1, read on the forward strand.
ATTATTTATTGCAATTAATATTTGATGATTCTTTTATTTATTGTGCTCTTGCTTTCATGATTTGAGTAGTAGATTGTGTTTGTTAAATTATGTATTGTATTATATTTATTGATGCATTTATTTATTTATCATTTTAGATGTCAATTAATCATCTTAGGGATCCTTTTACCAAGCTGTGGTAAAAGGGGCTCTACGGTGGCATCGGTATGTGGATTTGTCGCATGCTGAGACCCCCCTTTTACCACACTGGGTAAAAGGCTTTAAAAAAAAGGAAATGGCTGTGTGTAAGTTAAACACTTGCTGTGCGGCCATTTCCTGGGGGAGCCCTTACTGCCACCTATTTAGGAGGTGGTAAGGGCTTCTGCGCTAACCCGGTGATAACTACTACTACTACTACTACTATTTAGCATTTCTATAGCGCTACAAGGCATACGCAGCGCTGTACAAACATAGAAGAAAGACAGTCCCTGCTCAAAGAGCTTACAATCTAATAGACAAAAAATAAATAAAGTAAGCAAATCAAATCAATTAATGTGAACGGGAAGGAAGAGAGGAGGGTAGGTGGAGGCGAGTGGTTACAAGTGGTTACGAGTCAAAAGCAATGTTAAAGAGGTGGGTTTTCAGTCTAGATTTAAAGGTGGCCAAGGATGGGGCAAGACGTAGGGGCTCAGGAAGTTTATTCCAGGCGTAGGGTGCAGCGAGATAGAAGGCGCGAAGTCTGGAGTTGGCAGTAGTGGAGAAGGGAACAGATAAGAAGGATTTATCCATGGAGCGGAGTGCACGGGAAGGGGTGTAGGGAAGGACGAGTGTGGAGAGATACTGGGGAGCAGCAGAGTGAATACATTTATAGGTTAGTAGAAGAAGTTTGAACAGGATGCGAAAACGGATAGGGAGCCAGTGAAGGGTCTTGAGGAGAGGGGTAGTATGAGTAAAGCGACCCTGGCGGAAGATGAGACGGGCAGCAGAGTTTTGAACCGACTGGAGAGGGGAGAGGTGACTAAGTGGGAGGCCAGCAAGAAGCAGATTGCAGTAGTCTAAACGAGAGGTGACAAGGGTGTGGATGAGGGTTTTGGTAGAGTGCTCGGAAAGAAAGGGGCGGATTTTACGGATGTTGTAAAGAAAGAAACGACAGGTCTTGGCGGTCTGCTGGATATGAGCAGAGAAGGAGAGAGAAGAGTCAAAGATGACCCCAAGGTTTCGAGCTGAGGAGACAGGGAGAATGAGAGAGCCATCAACAGAAATAGAAAACGGGGGGAGCGGGGAGGTGGGTTTGGGGGGGAAAATGAGAAGCTCGGTTTTGGTCATATTTAATTTCAGGTGGCGTTGAGACATCCAGGCAGCAATGTCAGACAAGCACGCTGAAACTTTGGTTTGGATGCAAGGTGAGATATCAGGGGTAGAAAGGTAGATTTGGGAGTCATCAGCATAGAGGTGGTAGGAAAAGCCATGGGATGAGATTAATGAACCAAGGGAAGAAGTGTAGATAGAAAAGAGGAGGGGACCAAGAACAGAACCCTGAGGTACACCGACAGGCAGAGGGATAGAAGTAGAAGAGGATCCACCAGAGTGAACACTAAAGGTGCGGAGGGAGAGGTAGGAAGAGAACCAGGAAAGGACAGAGCCCTGGAATCCAAGTGAGGACAGGGTATCGAGAAGTATGCTGTGATCGACAGTGTCAAAAGCAGCGGAAAGATCAAGAAGAATGAGGATGGAATATTGACCTCTGGATTTAGCCAGTAATAGGTCATTGGAGACTTTAGTAAGCGCAGTTTCAGTTGAGTGGAGAGGGCGAAAACCAGATTGTAATGGGTCAAGAATAGCATGTGAGGAGAGAAAATCAAGGCAGCGGCGGTGAACAGCACGCTCAAGTAATTTGGAGAGAAAAGGAAGGAGGGAGATGGGTCGGTAATTAGAGGGACAAGTAGGGTCAAGTGAAGGCTTCTTAAGGAGAGGTGTGACCACAGCATGTTTAAAGGAAGCAGGGACAGTCGCAGTGGAAAGTGAGAGGTTGAGAATGTGACAGATAAAAGGAATAAGAGTAGGAGAGATGGCATTAAGAAGGTGGGTGGGAATGGGATCAGAGGAACATGCCCGATTACCACTGGGTAACACCGGAATAGCAGGAACTACCACTGGGCTCCTGCGGTAGTGCCGAATTGGTGTATGGCAAGCATACGGTAGGCTGCATTCAGCTACAACAACCACGTGAGTGAAGCCTCCAGGTCTTCGGCATCCCAGAATGCCCTTGCCCACTCCTCAAGCTTCTACTATACCCGCTGCAGAAGCAAAGTGTTATTCATTATCAGCCAATGGATGAAGACATGGGAACTCCTGCTTCAAGTCGCAGAAAGATATAAGAGGCAGCCTGATAAGAAGAGATGCCCTGCTCCCCAATTTCAGCCTGGGGATTTGGTCTGGTTGTCCACCCAGAACCTTTGACTTAAACTTCTATTCTCCAAGTTCGCTCTTAAGTTTTTTGGGCCATATCCCATTATTCGCCAAGTTGAACCAGTTTCATACCAGCTGAGACTGCCCCCCACACTGCTGGTCCATAATACTTTCCACATATCTTTCCTCAAACCTCTTGAGCTGAAGTAGAAAAATAAAACCCACGCACCATCTACCATGGCCACAGATCCTGACAATGAGTACGAGGCCAAAGATGTCCTGGAATCCAGGAGGGTACAAGGCAGATTCCAGTACCTCATTGTTTGGAAAGGCTATGGTTCCATGCCTCACTACTCATCAGGAGGTTCCATCATATGTTTCCCCATAAACCAAAACCAGGACTGAGAATAGGGTCTATCACAGCTGCCGCAGTGCCCTGTACCCCAACTCACCTCCTGTCCTCAGAGGGTGGAGGACCTGGGCTATGTAGCTTTTATCTGGACCCTGGACTGCTCCTCTTGTGCAGTGGGCTACCCATGCTGTGCTCCTGGTGCCCTAGGGCGTCATGCTCATTCTGATGACCTCTCTCATGACGGCTGGTGTTGGCCTTAGGTGCGCATACATGCTGAATACTGTCACTTAAAGGGCCAGCAGCAGGAACCTCCTGGACACATGTTGATGACATCACTAGCTGGGATCCCTTTAAGGGAGCCTGGGACTCTTCAGGTTTGCCTTCAGAACAGATCTCCTGGCTTTACTTGGTGTGTGTTGCAGCCTGCCTGCTCCTGCTCCGGAACCTGTCTTCTGCCTGTCTGTCTTTGCTCCAGTACTTGTCTCCTGCCTGTCTGACCAAGCTCTGGTACCTGTCCCAAGCCAGCCTTTTTGTCTGCTTCAGTTCTAGTCCATCTCTCCAGTTCCAGCTCATTTCTCTAGTTCTATTCTGTTTCTCCAGTTCCAGTCCGTCTCTTCAGCCTGCCAGTCCTTGCCTCATCCTTTGTCTCTGGCCTGCCTGTCCTTTTTCCTGCTCCCTTCCCTGGTCAGATTTCGTGGCTTTGACCCCTCGGGTTGTCTGTTCTACTACTCCTCAGATCGCTACCTCTACTGACCCTCTGGATTTCTTTTTGCTGTCTTGACCCTTCTCGGTACCGTTGTTGGTGTCTGGATCAGCTTGCCTGTTGGGGCCTTGGCTACAGATCTTCTCTGCTGGTGTACCTCTGAACTTGGTCTGCCCAGGGCCTTGCCTGGGCATGACTTGCCTGCTTCCAGTCAGGGTCTACCTAACCTTTGGGTTAGCTCAGCAGCGTCAACTCAGCTGCATCTCAAGGGCTCACCCTCCTTGGTCCATGACACCGGGCAATTATAGACAGGTGAGCCTGATGTTGGTGCGAAGCAAAATGGTAGAGACGATCATAAGAAAACAAAATTACAGAGCATATACATAAGTATGGATTTAGCCAAGAGAAATCTTGCCTCACCAAACTGCTACCTTTCTTTGAAAGGGTGAATAAACATGTGAATAAGAGGTGAGCTGGTTGATATTGAGGGGCATAATCGAACGTGAACGCCCATCTCCATGGGCATCTATGTCCAAAAATGGGTATGTGAAGAGGCAGGACAGACCATATTATCGAAAAAGATGGGCGTCCATTTTTTGTTTCGAAAATACGGTTTGGACGGACCAAATGCCATGGATTTAGTCCCTTTTGAGATGGGTGTTTTTTATTTTTAGCAATAATGGAAACTACAAACGCCCAGCTCAGAAACGTCCCAATCCAAGCTATTTGGTCGTGGGAGGGACAAATGTACAACATTACCATAGCTCTTAGGGGTGAAGGGGGAAACTACATGTGGGTACAGTGGGTTTTAGAGGCCTCCCATTTACCACCACAAGTGTTACGGGTGGGGGTGGGGGGGTGGGCCTGGGTCTGCCTGCCTGAAGTGCACTCCAGTACCCACTAAAAGTGCTCCAGGGACAGGACTTGTTGCTGGTGTATAACCTTGGCACAGCAGTTGACACCTGAAGACTAATCTAGCTGAAAACGTCCTTTATTTGAATAAGCACCTTTACTCACAGTTAACTGCAGATCAGAGGTTGTGCCCCACTGGCAACGAGTCTCGCTGGTCCTGAGATTAGCAGTAGGTTCGAGCTGGCAGAATAGTGTACAATGCCCTCTTTCAGCAACATTCAAGGTAAGAACTAACCATGATCAATATTCATAAAAGAACACATAAATGACCAACTAAATGAGGGCAAATAATATAAAGAAAATAAATATACCATACATGCATATGTAAAGTAATGTGATATATGTACACATATGTAAATGTAAGCAACATCTTTTGGACTAATCTTCATATGAGGGCATGCAGCAACTCCAATAGGATCATAATCCATATAATAAAAGAACATACAATATAAAGAAAAAACAGACAGCTCTGGAAAAATGCAATTACATAGAACAGATTTCCACATTAAAAAGGTTTTTCATATATAACAAGGATTCATTAATTAGTCACATAGGTATCATATGTATAGAAAGTATTATTAAAACTGCATTATTTTTATTCTTGTTATCTTAACATACCGTGATAAAAAAAATAATAAATGAATTTTTTAGTTTAAAACATATTATTTAAAGGATTATCAACCAAACAAAATAATTGATGATAAAAAATATATTTTTTTAAAGATGATAATGAAAATGCTCAAATAAAGCAGAGGAAAGTCATACCCAAGTATCAAATCAAGGTAGGGAGCTCCGTTGGAGCAGATATCAAGTTAAATGTATAATTCCTATAGAAGGGCAAAAGAAAAAAACAACCAGTTCAAAACCTATATAAGGTTGAAAAAATCCATTATTCAGTGGTTAGGGAAAAAAATGAAGGAGACAGCATAATCATAATTTGTACTCAAAGAAACATCGATTTAATATTGTGCACTATTCGATGGTATTGAAGAGACTGGGGAGAGGAAACACCAGTGTAATTCAAGACGTGAGTCAGACGAGAAATTTAACAATGCTATTGCTTAAATTCTGTTGTGCTAGCGATCCTTAGTGTCCAGCACATATCTAATTTTTTGTTGTTTATTTTTTGTTTATTTTTTTTTTTTTTTTTAGCTTAGCTCCTTAGTGGCTCTTTCTGTATGCCTGCCTGGTTCAGTAAAATCCAGCATTTTACAGGTTCAAATCACCATTTGTGTGTTCCTTTGTGAAATAGTTATTCCTGGTGGACATGCTGCAAGTTACTTGTTTCTCCATTTCTTTGTACATATCTTAAAAAAGGTTTCATGTTGAGCAAACTTTTGTAAAATGCTCAAGGAATTCTAAATATGCTGGTATAGACGGCCCATTTTCTAATTAGATACCGTATGCAAAATTGGGCTTTTAAAAAGCCTCGTAAGTAGTTTCCCAAGCAAGATGCTCTAGGCGATGGCTGACAGTAATTTTTGGCAGAATCCCTCATTAGTGATGCTATCAGGTGAGCAGTATGAAATGGTGTAGCTTATAAAGCAAGCACGTAATTAAGCACTAAGGAATAAGCCATATGAAAATCTGCACGTGCTGGTTCAGATTATAAAGAAAACGTGAAGGCAGTGTTAGCAGTATATTGAGCTTCAGTATTCTTACAGGAAAATGCTATGTTTTGCCCCATCCTTGGCTACCTTTAAATCTAGACTGAAAGCCCACCTCTTTAACATTGCTTTTGACTCGTAACCACTTGTAACCACTTGCCTCCACCTACCCTCCTCACCTTCTTCCTGTACACATTAATTGATTTGATTTGCTTACTTTATTTCTTGTCTATTAGATTGTAAGCTTTTTGAGCAGGGACTGTCTTTCTTCTATGTTTGTGCAGCGCTGCGTACGCATTGTAGCGCTATAGAAATGCTAAGTAGTAGTAGTAACTAAGTGCTGTAACGTGGATAACACATGAAAGGGATCTAAAAGTGTCTTACACAAATGGCCACTACCTCATGGACTACCGGAAACAAAACAGGGCACACTCTGACCCAGTAAGCAGAGGGAAAAGCACCATGGGAGTAGAGCCTACCAACTACCAAAATCGTGAGCATTTAACACAAGCTAGTGGAATCATAGAGCCCAATACCCTACACCCACCACAATGCATTGCTGATGTGACTCTGCAGTGCCCTTAACAGAAAAGGTGTCACATTCACCCGAGACCCACATCAGAACCAGGGAAAGGCTGTCAGAGGATAGAACACATTCTGCTGTCATGGAGGTGGGTACGGCATTTGAGGCTGGCATACAGGCTGGGAAAAAAGTTTGTAAAGTGGGTTTTTTTTGGTGGGAGGGGTGAGTGACCACTGGGGGAGTCAAGGGAGGCCATCCTCACTTCCCTCCGGTGGTCATCTGGTCAGTTGGGGCAATTTTTTGGGACTTGGACCTGAAAAAAAGGGTCCAAATAAAGCGGACCGAATTCTCGTCAAAAACGCCCTTCTTGTTTCGATTATCAGCTAAAGATGCCCATCTCTCCTCGGCTGATAACCATGCCGAGCCCCACCTTCACCACGCCTCCGCCATGCCCCCATGATCTTTGTTTGTCTCTGTGACGGACTGCAGTTGAGGACGCCAAAAATCGGGTTTCGATTATACTGATTTGGCTGCCCATGGGAAATGGACGCCCATCTCCCGATTTGGGTCGAAATATGGGCGTCTTTCTATTTCGAAAATAAGCTGGAAAGTGTATCTGGATTTTCAAAAGACATTTGACAAAGTACCTTGGAAATTAGAAAGTCATGGGATAGGAGGCAGTGTCCTAATGTGGATTAAGAACTAGTTAAAAGATAGAAAAAAGAAAGAGTAGTGTTCAATGGTCAGACACTCCAGAACTTCCAATCCTACAATTTAAAACCAGCGATATTCAATTGGGCTAGAGCTAGAGCATGGAAAGAAGTTAAGCCTTTCACTCCCAAAAAGTGTTTGAAAAAACTGTTGCATGACAACAATCTTGAATTCAGATTTGAAGGTTTTGAGAGCATTGACTTCTACCAGATGTTCGCAGATGCTGGGGAGAAGTAATCAGCAGAAGAGGCTGTGATCTCATGGTTGGAGGAACAAAAAGATGACGAATGCTATGACAACCTTATTGAGGATGACATTATCACATCTGTGATAGAGGAAGCTAGCCAAGCAGAGCAGGAGGGAGATGACCAGGAAGATGAAAATGACATTTGTGACTTATGAACCGAGGTTTTATGAGCTGCAAGAATATGTGATCAAGATCCTGCAATATGTAGACTATTTGGATGATTTGGAGCAAAAAGGTTTTACACACCATTATATGATTTGAGGGAATTAATAATTACAGGTTTACTCTGGTTCCCTTTGTCTAATATTAAATTTGTTTAAAGATCAGAAACTATTCAGTGTGACATATATGCAATCATAGGGGAAATCAGGTCCATCTCTATGGACTGCCCTTCCCCCTATCCTACATCTCAAACCCTCATCAGAAAAGTTTAAAGGTGCCCTCAAAACTTTATTATTCCAGGCCACATTTCAATCTTGACCCTTTAACTCATTTATGTCTCGTAGTGTGAGCAGGCAGGAGCACTTCATCAACCAGTACCTAATTACTTTGGGGGTCTTTCACTAAAGCTTAACTCGAGTTATCTGCTACAGGGCCCAGGGCCGGTCTTAGCAAGTGCGGGGCCCTATGCAGACCAATTTGGTGGGGCCCCATCCTAGCCCCGCTCCGCCCCACCCTAGCTCCACCCCAATGTGCACTCCTCCAGTGCTGGACCAGTGAGTGCAGGGGTTGGGAGGACTGGAAAAAGATGAATGGTATCTGTGTACATGGAGGAAGGAGGGGGACTGTAAGGTGGATGAACGGGGGCTGTAAGGTGGATAAAGTGTAAGTGCAGGCAGGAAGGGAGGGAGGACTTGAAAAAATAAATATGGATGGTATCTGTACAGGGAGGGGGGCTGTAAGATGGATGAGTACAGGGAGAGGGGGACTGGGAACAAAGGTGGATGGCAAAAATATTGTTTAAAAATGTGCAGAATTTTGTAGAATTTGCAAATGTTTTGAACATAATTTCAAATTATTTGGCACAGAATTATGGCAGGAGTAGGTTCCCCTGATTCTCAGGCTGCTCCATTTTTTTCTGCTTGCTTTTTTTTTAAGCAGTGCAGAGTTTCCAGAGTTGTCCTGGTTGTAGAGAAAACTAAATTCTTTGCAGGCTATGATACCTACTGTTGAACCAACAGTGACAATGTATTTTCCAGACCTTTCAGGATCATACTGAAGAAGGAACGTCACATGGGTGGACTGGAGACAGTTTGGGAAACCCACCAACTGATCTCCTTAACAAATAAGAAGGTTCTTCATTTCTCCAGCGAACCCTCCCTCCAGACAGAAAGGTCGATTTTTCCCGCTTACACTTCGACAGTTTTTCTAATTTAAAGAACTACCAGTCCAGCTCCTTTTCCCTTGGATGGCTGGCTTTGGCTGCTCACCTCACTCCGACCACGACGAACGATGCTCCAGCTCCTTCCCGATGGCTGCTCACCTCTGACCACACTCTCCAGCTCCTTTTCCCTTCCCGCTCAATGACTCCCGCCCGCCCTAGTCGTGGAACATTGAGCGGGAAGGCGGAAGGGAAAGGCTGGGGTGAGCGAAGCCGTTGTGCCTGTGGCTGCTGCAACTGTCTGTCGGGTCGGGGCGGGCCGTCGCTACGCTGCAAGTTGCTTGCAACTGTCATCATTGTCCTGGCCTCCTGGGAGTGGGACTGGGAGGCAGGAGCTGTCGGCGGGGGGGGGGGGGGGGGGGAGCGAGCGATGATCGCGATCCGGTCCGGAGCAACGAGCGAACAGCGGGATCGGATCATTGCTGGATCATGCAGTTGGTTGCGGTCCGAGCGAGCGGGGGTTGGAGAGGCAGAGTTGAGGTGCGCCGCGCAGGGCCCTGTGCGGCCACCTCAGTCGCCTCTGCCTAAGACCGGCCCTGTATATAATATTCATATATGCTAATATATTTACTGTTTAAGCATGTTTATATTGCCCATATATTGTTATTGCATTGCCTTACATTTTTACAGTACTAGCGTATGTTGTATTAAGAGGATTTTTTAGTTATGGTTGCATACCTTGGTCATGTCATATATAATGTGAATAAACATGCCCTATTATTTTAGTATTTCAAATTGCCTTCCCTCTTGGCAGCCATTTCAAAAGAGGGGGGATTGTGGGGACAAGACCCCTGCCTATATAACAATAGTGAGAGCTTGTAACAACCTTAACATCATAGTTTCCTGATGCTAGGGTCCACCTTAGGATTAGCACTCAAGAAAAAGATCTAGATGTCGTTGTAGACAATATGCTGAAATCTTCTGGCCAGTGTGCGGCGGCAGCCAAAACAGCAAACAGGATGCTAGGAATTATTAGGAAATGGATGCCAAATAAGACCAGGAATATTATAATGCCTCTGTATCACTCCATGATGTGATATCACCTTGAGTATTGCATTCACTTCTGGTTGGTGTATCTCAAAAAAAGAAATAGCAGAATTAGAAAAGGTTCAAAGAAAAGTGACCAAAATGATAAAGGGGATAGAACTCCTCTCATATGAGGAAAAGCTAAAGAGTTTAGGGCTCTTCAGCTTGGAAAAGAGATGGCTGAGGGGAGATATGATTGAGGTTTACAAAATCCTGAGTGGTGTAGAATGAGTAGAAGTGAATTTTACTCTTTCAAAAAGTACAAAGACTAGGGGACACTCAACGAAGTTACATAGAAACACTTTAAAAACAAGTAGGAGGAAATTGTTTTCCAATCAACAAATAGTTAACCTCTGGAATGCTTTGCTGGAGGATGTAGTAAAAGTTGCTAATGTATCTGGAGGAAAATCCATAGTCTGCTATTGAGACAGATATGGGAAGCCACTGCTTGCCCTGGGATTGGTGGCATGGAATGTTGCTACTAGTTGGGTTTCTACCAGGTACTTGTGACCTGGATTGGCCACTGTTGGAAACAGGAAACTGGGCTAGATGAACCATTAGTTTGACCCAGTATGGCTATTTTTATGTTCTTTTGTTCAGATGAAGCAGAAATATAGCATGAACTATGCTCTGATTTTTATTAAGATTCTGCAAGTCATCATGAAATGTGCCCTGATATATACCAAGGTAATTTCTCAGCAAAAACAGGATTGTTTATGAAATGAGCACAGTTACCTGGTAAGAGAACATTATTTTGCTCTGTGCTTTGGGAACTTAAAGATTGGCGTATAAAGGAGGAATTGTAGGTTATTGATAAGCAGAATTTAAAAAATAATAAAAGAAAAAACAAACTTTATCAACTGGTCTCTATACTGTTTTCCCCCTAGTTTTAAAACTTGAACTTTATACCCCAGCAATAACAGCCTCTAACAGGCACAGCAGGACCTAGTTCAGTCTTGCTCCCACCCACTGCTAGCACAACTGTTCATTTATAGTCATTGTTCTGATTAGGATAACCAGCAGTGTTTTCATTAGCGTTCTAATTACATCTTTATTAAATTTAATTAAATTTAATTAGTTTCTGGAAAGCAAACACTAAATAAATTACACATAACATATAATCTTAAGGCTCTTTATATTCATCTAGTATCCCTAGTACCTGAAGAAGTTTTAATTAAACAACTCTATTATACTAAGATGCAGACAGCAGTCCAGCAGTGAGAGGGGTGCCCTCCAGTCTTTTGCACTGAGTGTCACATGTATGAGATTATCTCCCAGTTGGTGAGAGGTTATATGTGTGTGCTCGATGCAAAGAGCTCTTAGCTATCAGAGAACGAGCCCGTTCCATTGGGGCTAGAGTAACAGACATGGAGGAGCTGAGGGAGACAGAGAGGTGCATAGAGGAGGCCTACAGGGACATTGTAGAGAAGTCCCACCTCCAGTCTGGCAGCCCCTGTGCAGCCTTGGAGGAGGGATGCCCCCTAAATGGAGAGCATCACCCTAGTGAAGTTGGAAATAATCCTGGTGGATGTGAGGATCGCCTGGTGACTTGCCTGCCTGGTTCAAAGGTGGTGGACCTCATTCGTCAGCTAGATAGGATTTTAGATAGTGCTGGGGAGGAGCCAGCTGTCTTGGTACATGTAGGTACCGATAAGCAGAAATCTAGATCCTCCAGGCAGAGCTCCGGAGTCTCAATGCGTGGATGAGACGATGGTGCAGGGAGGAGGGTTTTAGATTTGTTAGGAACTTGGCAACATTCTGGGGAAGGGGAGCCTATTCCAAAAGGATGGGCTCAACCAGGGTGGGACCAGGCTGCTGGCATTGGCATTTAATAAGGAGATAGAGCAGCTTTTAAACTAGAAACTGGGGGAAGGCCAACAGTTGCTAAAAAGTGCATGTTTTGGAATAAGGTATCTTTCAGAGGTATCACCAAAACAGCGAAGATAGGGCATCCCGATAGCGAGGTTGCAATACAGAGCATAGTAGACCAGGTGTCTTTAAATAAAATCATTTTTTTTAAGATTGCACATTATCACTGTCAACTACTGAGCAAGATGTAAATAGGAACAACAAACGTATAAGTCGTTGGTGAGGCCCCACCTAGAGTATTGTGTTCAGTTTTGGAGGCCGTACCTTGCGAAGGATGTAAAAAGAATTGAAGCGGTGCAAAGAAAAGCTACGAGAATAGTAAGGGATTTGCGTTACAAGACGTATGAGCAGAGACTTGATGAACTGAACATGTATACTCTGGAAGAAAGGAGAAACAGGGGTGATATGATACAGACGTTCAAATATTTGAAAAGTATTAATCCGCAAATGAACCTTTTCCGGAGGTGCGAAGGCGGTAGAACGAGAGGACATGAAATGAGATTGAAGGGGGGCAGACTCAAGAAAAATGTCAGGAAGTATTTTTTCACGGAGAGAGTAGTGGATGCTTGGAATGCCGTCCCGCGGGAGGTGGTGGAAATGAAAATGGTAACAGAATTCAAACACGCGTGGGATAAACATAAAGGAATCCTATTCAGAAGGAATGGATCCCAAGGAGCTTAGCCGAGATTGGGTGGCAGAGCCAGCCGGTGGTGGGAGGTGAGGATAGTGCTGGGCAGACTTATACGGCCTGTGCCAGAGCCAGTGGTGGGAGGCGGGGCTGGTGGTTGGGAGACGGGAATAGTGCTGGACAGACTTATACGGTCTGTGCCCTGAAGAGGACAGGTACAAATCAAAGTAGGGTATACACAAAAAGTAGCACATATGAGTTTGTCTTGTTGGGCAGACTGGATGGACCATGCAGGTCTTTTTCTGCCGTCATTTACTATGTTACTATGAAATGTCTGTATGCGAATGCCAGAAGCCTAAGAAATAAAATGGGAGAATTAGAATATATTGTACTAAATGAAAAAATAGATATAATAGGCACTTCTGAGACCTGGCAGAAGGAAGATAACCAGTGGGACACTGTCATACCAAATTATATCGCAGTAATAGGGTTGATTGAATTGGTTGAGGGGTAGCGTTGTATATTAATGAGGGCCTTAAATAGACTAAAAATTCTTCAGGACACAAAATGCATCTTGGAATCCCTATGGATTGAAATTTTATGTGTAAAGGGTGTACTGGCTGCGTTTATGCTATTCACTTTGTACCAAAATAAAGAAAAATATTATAGAATAAGTTTAAAGGAATCAGAGAGTTAAAAGTTGTTTTTATTCTTACCAGCACAGCTTCAGATATCAGTTTGAAAGTCTTGGGAAAATATCAAATGTACAGAATCTCAGTTAGAAAAATATAATCACATGTACAGAATCTCAGTTGGAAAAATATTACATGTACAGAATCTAATATCAATAGCGTAGGTAATAATAATAAGCAATCAGACTAATTTGATAAGGAACAGTTGTAAGGAGGACAAAGAAAATGAGAGAGAGAGAGAGAGAGGTCACATGTTATCTGAAAACATGTAGGGATCAGCACATGTTATCTGAAAGTATGGAGAGAGAGAGAGAGAGAGAGTGAAATAGCAGGAAATATATCAAGGGTTCAAGCAGGAATATATCAGTGGTTCTGAAGTGATATAAAATATAAAGAAATGAGAGGATAGTTCTCTGTTATAAAGAAATAGTTCTTACCAGAAGCAATGCAGAAATAAAGGGAAAATATATTTCCTGGAGAATAGCCAATTAGCAAGGATGCCCTGAATCAGGACAGAGAAAAGTCTCCTGCAAAATATGGCTAATTCTGAAGATTTCTTTGTGTGCAAGTATTCTTATAGAAAAAGTGATGTTGTCACCTCTCCCCCATCCTACACCAATCGAAGGTAGCATAGGTGTCCTGCCAACACCCTATTGGTACATTTGACCTTACCATCTTGTAACTGAAGAAAAGATGTGTATTCCAGATACTGGGCTGCCATAGTAATGAAAGCTTATCACAACTTGTGATTAGCCAGGGATGTCTGCATTCCTGTCTATGGCTATCAGCAGTGACTAGCAGCCAGGTACAGAAAAGACAGAGGGGGGATGGGAGGCAGTACAGTACAGGTAAAGTGGAACATCCTTTTACAAGGGGAAAAGGATAGTGATAGGAGTGTACTATCGTCTACCTGGCCAGGTTGAAGAGACAGATGTAGAAATGTTATCAGAAATTAGGGAGGCTGACAAACTGGGGAACACACTAATAAAGGGTGATTCCAATTACCCTGATACTGACTGGATAGATGTAACATCAGTGCATGCTAGAGAGGTGAAATTCCTTGATGGAATCAAGGACTGCTTTATGGAGCAGCTGGTTCAGGAGCCAACAAGAGGAGGAACAATTCTAGACCTAGTCCTTAGTGGAGTGAGTGATCTGGTGCAGGAGGTAATGGTGCTGGGGCCTCTTGATAATAGTGATCATAACAAGATCAGATTTGATATAAGCTCTGGAGTAAGTACACACAGTACAGACTAAAAAAGCAGACTGGTAAAAATAATGAAGTTTAATGAAACAACACCAAGAGGTAAGTAAAACAATACCCGACGTGGCCACGTTTCGCCCTCAGGCTGCGTCAGGGGTAAAACTATAAAATAAAACAATAAAAACATAGAAATCAAATCATCATATACAAATCATGTACATATACATCAAAACTGCAAAAAATCACAACATATTTAAATCATCCATAATATAAAAATAAAATCAAATATTAAATGTTTAACCAATGGTATAGTAATAAAAACCAGTGAATGCCAGAGTTAATACATTTAAATCCCATTAACATTGAAAAATTAAAACAGAGAAATGTGAATCCATACAGAGTGAGACTAAAATGGAAAATCAAAATATATAAAAGGAGAGGTGGATATAATATCAATTAAATATCTATCAAATTTGCTAAATGGGTAGGGTGACATGCACATGCTTTAGCGTTGCCAAATTGAGTGTATACATACCTAAAAAAGAAGGGTTAAGGGAATGCACCCCTTAAAAATATTTTAAAAAACCTCCTGAAATAAAAAATATATTAAAAATATAAATTATTCCACTACAAATTTTTTTTTAATAGTATCCAACTATAAATAAAACAAACAAAAAACAAAGCGAAAGCTACCAAATGTACAGACCACATGCTAAAAGATGGGAGGCTTTCTCTTCTATTTATTTTATCTACATTTGCTATAACTCAAAAATGTAACAACATCAGGAATAGCTAAACCCACTTCGTGTTAATATTCTTTACATGATCCCTCTTTGCCAAACAATGTAAACGGGTGAAAAACAGTATTGATCTTAGTGAACTATTTCATTCATTTTTTTTTTATTCACACAATACAGGTTGTATTCGCAGAGTACATACCATAAAACCAAAAGTACACACTAGGAACATCATAACATGTTATACAACCCGAGTCCATGACAATCTCTTTACTTGAATAACATCCTGCATTGTATTTTTCTTCTATTTATTTACCTCCCCCCCCATCCATTCTACCTTGTACTCCTCCAGACTCTCCACTTCTCATTCTCATCATTCAACCCCCCCTCCCCCCATTCAGCCCTTCATTCTCCTTCCCCTTCTCCTGCCCGTCCCTTCCCTTTAGGTGATCACGCTTAAACATTCTGTCCACAACATGGCATACTGCCTATTATCTGATCTAATGGTCTTTGAATATATTTGCCTCTCGTGTGCGCCTACTTCTCTCATCTTTGTGCGCAATACCTCTCCTGGTGCACCCTCCTCAGAGATCCAGAAATGTAAAATAGTTTTCCTAACCAACAAGAGTGAGATATACACAAACCTCCTGTAAGGTTGTGACAAGCCTTGTGCTATTAAAATGGATTGATCCCCCAGCAGCAAAGTTGCATAGTCCCACTCTATTGTTTTCCGTGTAACAGTGTTAATTACCTGAATGGCTTCATTCCACAGCACCAGAGCCGGGCATTCCAAAAAGGAGTGGAGCAGCGTTCCCCCCCCCCCCCCCTTCTTGCATTGTTGCATCTATCGTCTTCCCAAAGTCCCATGTGTACCCCCTTTGCCTTGGAAATGTACGCTCTATGTAAAATCTTATATTGCATCTCCTGCAAATCAACTGCCTTAACCATTTCATATAGTGTAGAGAATAGCCTCCTAAATGTTTGGTTAGTATAAGTGGTACCCAAGTCCCCATTCCATTTTTCTACCAGCTTATCCATCTCTTCCACCTGTCTGTTCATATTTAAAATTTTATACCAGGTCGATAGACCGTTTAGTTGGTATGGTATCTGGAGGAGAATCCGATCTAGGGGGCCCCATGTCCACACCTCCCCATCCTCTGCCCTCAATGAGGACCAGTAGTGTCTAACCTGAAGGTATTGCAGCAGATTGTTATTTGGAAGGTCCCACCTCTCCTTGACCTGATCAAATGTGTCAAAAATGTCCGCGTCCGTTGCCAATCCCCAAAATCCTACAACCCTTCTCTCTCCATTTAGTAAATACCGATCGTCCCATCCCGGGTTGAAACGCCTCATTACCCACTATACTCAAGAAGGGTGAAGCATCTGATGACCTCTGTTGTCGCCCCCTCCACCACACCCATGCTCTCAGCATTGGTCTCAGGAATCCCCGTTTGCTAGTAATGTCGGGGTTGCCGCTATAGCTCCCGTGCATTATGCTTATAAACGACCATGGTCGATTCTAATTCTCTAACCCCCACCTCTGGCATATACTGATTCTGTTCAATTATCCCTTCATAGATAAAATGCATCAGCGCTGTCACATTGTACATGTGCAGGTCAGGAAGGCCCAGTCCTCCCATCTCCCTCTTTAACGAGAGCTTGACATGTCCTATCCTGGCTCCTTTCCCTCGCCAAATGATGGCCCGAATAGTGGACCGAAACAGGCGTTCGTCTTTTCTTAGTACCCATATGGGGGCTGCTTGTAATGGGTATAGAATCTTAGGTAATAAAATCATCTTTACCAGTGCTATTCTACCCATCAAGGAGAGCGGTAGCTCCCTCCATTTGTCACAAAGTTGCCTAATTTTTTCTACCTGATCAGACACTTTCTCTTATAAAAATATGTTATTTGTACTGAGGAAAAACCTTAAATATCTCATCGCCCTCTTAACTGGTGTTATAGGTAATCCCCCCATCCCGGGGTCTCCCTCTATCCCTGATAGCGGCAGTAATTCCGATTTGGCGCAGTTAACTCTCAGCCCTGACAACTCTCCAAATTTCCCCACTAATTCAAGAGCCCTTGGCAGGTCTCTGCAGGCATCTGCCACATATAATAATATATCATCTGCAAAAAGGTTCAGTTGGAACTCTCTGTTCCCAACCCTAATTCCCCTTATATTTGCACTGCTGCGGATCTTTTTAGCCAATGGTTCAATGGCCAATAAAAAAAGTAGTGGAGAGAGGGGACATCCCTGTCTGGTACCCCTCCCCAACAGAAACCTAGCGGTGAGTTTCCCATTTACCATTATCCGTGCCGTAGGGAGTCTGTAGAGGGCTTTAATCCAGGACACCACCGCTCCTGATATTCAAAACCTTCCCAGCCTTTTCCATATCCAACCCTACAATGGCTTTTAGCCCCCCCTCTCCTTTACACTCTTGGATAGCCATCATAGCTCTCATGATATTCATGGAGCCATAGCGACCTGGAACAAAGCCTACTTGGTCCTCATGAATCAGCTCCGGTAGTACCTGGTTTATACGTCTGGCCAATATAGCTGCAAGTAGCTTCACATCTTGATTTAACAAAGATATGGGGTGGTATGAACCCACCTGCGCTAGGTCTTTACCAGGTTTTGGCAGAAGCACTATATGGGCCATATTGCTTTGTATGGTCAATCCCTCCTCCACTAGCCCATTAAACCACGCCCCGAATGGTGGTGCCACCAGATCACTTAGAATGTGATAGTATTCAGGCCCAAAGCCATCCGGTCCCGGCGCTTTAGTAAGTTTCAGCATTTTAATACCTAGCCTTATCTCTTTCTCTTTCACAGGCCCATTTAGAGTATCCAGTTGTTCCCTCATCAACCGCGGTATCCTTAACCCTTGAAAAAACTCGACATACTTATCTGCATCAAAATCCCGGGCTTTATATAGTGAACTATAATACTTAACAAATTGTTGCATGATTTGGGACTCCATGGTGTATATACTCCCCCCTTATCATCCTTTATGGATGAGATGATTTGCCTTTTTCATATGGGCCTCACTAAGTTAGCCAGTAATTTGCCCGCCTTACTACCTTTTTTTCTTGACTTGTGCCATTTGTGTTTTATATGTATCATTTACATGTGACATATGTGCCCGCCTCAATTCAGTGGCATAGCCAAGGGTGGGCCCAGGCCCACCCACTTTGGGCTCTGGCCCATCTAGTAGCAGTACACCCAGGGCTTTTTTTGAGGGGGTACTTGGGGGTACCGGCACCTTTTCCATTGTCTGCTAAAATTGACCCATGGACCACAAGTTTTAATGAAAGAGCTCAGGCTCAACACACCAATTCTGCCTTGTCATAGATTCTATGACTGGTTGCAGGGGGCCTGGCTATTGTGTGATGAGTCCCTCAGTGATCACCCCACCCGTGAAGGGTGGCCTGGCATTTGAGTACCTGCACCTTTTTTGCTAGAAAGATTGCACTGAGTACACCTATGATATGGCTGGCAGGGATCCCCAAGTCCCAGCAGTCGAAAAACTCCCAACTGTCCCTCCTGCATACCTTGTAAATAGCACATCTTCGCCTGCAACGAGCAGCGACTGATACATACTGCTTGCACTGGCCCCACAGTCTTACCTCTGACCTACTCCCGCCTATGTGAAAACAGGAAGTTGCATCAGAGGGAAGGCTATGGGGCCAACATGAGCTGTGTGTATTAGTTGCTGCTCGCTGCTGGTAAAAATCTGCTATTTAAAAGGTATGCGGAGGAGGGGGATATTTGAGAGACCATGAGGCATATTTTCAAAGCACTTTGGGAGGCTAAGTTCCATAGGTTTCTATGGAACTTTGGGAGGCTAAGTGCTTTGAAAATGAGCCTCCATATGGCATGCAGGCAAGAGAGGGAGAGACCAAATCACTTGTGGGACAAGGCGGAGGTCTTCTGCCCACCCATCTTGGGCTCAGGCCCAACCAAAATAGGGTGTCTGGCTACGCCCCTGCCTCAATTGATGGTACTTCTGTGATAACCTCAACAGGTCTGCTTCTCTCTGCTTTCTCTTCCTTGCCGCATATGCGATAACATAGCCTCGCATAAACGCTTTTGATGCTTCCCAGTATGTGCTTGAGTTCACCTCCGGTATGTTATTATACCTCTGATATTCCATCCATTTGGTGCGCAAGAATTCCTGAAACTCCCTATCTTGGTACAGGGAGGGGGAAAATCTCCACACCCTCTCGCCAGGATCTGCCGCAAAGGAAATCGCCATTTTAACTGCCAGGTGGTCACTAAAGACACTATCAACTATCTCCGCTCTCACAATCCTAGAGACTAAGGAGGACGTTACTAATAAGTAGTCCAATCTGGAGTATACCCCATGGGGATGGGAATAAAACATAAACTTCCCATCCTGTGGATGCAGGAGCCTCCATATGTCCACCAGACCCAATTGAGAGGCCACGAAAGGGATCCCCCTGTCCTCCCAGTTCTTCCCCCTGGACTTCAGTGGTTTACAGTCGTTCATGGGGTCTGCTACTATGTTGAAATCCCCCCCCCATAACAATCTGGTAGTTGAAATAGGGTACCATTCTTGCCACAAGGTCAGAGAAGAATTTATGGGAGTACACATTGGGCCCATATACATTACATAAGATGAGTTGCTGTCCCCACAATTCACCTATAACAAGCACATATCTACTTTGTTTGTCCTGAATTACCTTGTGACATTGGAATGGTATTTGTTTATGAATTAAAATGGCCACCCCCCTTTGCCTGGAATTGTAGGCTGAATACCCTACTTCGCCCACCCACCCCCCCCTCCTCAGTTTTTGGTGTTCTAGTGCTGATAGATGAGTTTCTTAGAGGTATGCAATATCAGCCCTTTCTTTTTTCAACCAGGAGAGGATCTTAGTTCTTTTTATCGGGGAGTGTAGTCCGTCAACATGGAGCGTGATGAGTTTCAGACTACCCATATTGTGAATATGTTTGCATTTTAACCAAGTTACCATATACCTCACCGGTCTCCCAGCCGGACCCGCAGGACCTCTTTTTCTTTACGACCGCTTCCCAGACATGCATGCCATACTTCTCCCTTGGACTCAGTGATCTCACTTTATTTATTTATAGCATTTATATCCCACAATATTCCCACCTACGGGCAGGCTCAATGTGGTGTACACAAGTCTATAAAAAATACAACAATTCAGCAAACAAACAATTTCATAGAAGTGAAAGAGAGAAAGGGTAATAGTTCAGCCCAACTTCAAACATATGCTCATAACATAAACTTAAACTTTAGGGAAACTTCCGGATTATTTCCTCTCAGCCACTTCATTTGTACGTCCTCCACTCTCTCCGGCCTGTTGTACAGTAGCCCTTATTCTGACCTCCATGGGTATTC
This sequence comes from Microcaecilia unicolor, assembly GCF_901765095.1. Taxonomy (NCBI): domain Eukaryota; kingdom Metazoa; phylum Chordata; class Amphibia; order Gymnophiona; family Siphonopidae; genus Microcaecilia; species Microcaecilia unicolor. Next base: position 527,352,175 of record NC_044031.1, read on the forward strand.
ACAACATAGTCAATCGCTGCACCTCTCCATGCGGCCTGGCTTTGGTCTCCGGTTCCTGATTCAAAACAGGCACTGATGTTGTGCTCAACGCCACCCTTCTATTTCACAGGGTCCCGTCTGCTCCGGTCCCCTGTCCAGATATCTAATTTACAAGCGCTGCGCCAGCCTTCTTCACTCCTGTTCCGCTGGGCCTCATCTATTCCGGTCCATGGGGATCTGGCCCATTCCCTTTATTATAATTGTCCAGATAGTTTTTTGCAGCAGCCGCATCGTTTATAACAATGGTTTTCCCCTCAGCCCAAATTCTCAGCTTGGCCGGGTACACTAGGGCAAATCGGACCCCCTTTTTGTAAAGCACAGAGCACATGGGAGCCATGGCCTTCCTCAACAGCGCGACCCTCGTCGAATAATCATTAAACAACAGCAAGCGATGTCCTTCGTACTGGAGCTCCTTGGCTCTGGAGGCTTTCAAGATCTTCTCCTTTGCCTGCCAATTTACAAAGTGAGCAATCGCTGTGCGGGGTCTGCTATTACCTTCCCCCCGGGATCGCACCCGATGTGCTCTATTGCAGCCAAAGAGGCCCCCTTGCTCCTCCAGTCCCAGATGTTCAGGGAACCACTTGGCGAAGAATTCGTAGAGATCTTTGTCCGGTACTGTTTCAGGCAGTCCTATGACCCTTAAGTCAGATCTCCTGGGCCCATTCTGTAGTCTGGGCTGGGAATGCGTTCTGTGCAAGCCGTGCCTCCGCCATTTTATTGTGGCTGCTCCTGGGAGGATTTGTCGATTTTCTGTGGGCTCTTGAGGGCATACCTTGTCTAAACCCCCTGTACTATATACCGGATGGGTCCTGGGATCTGTACGCTCAGGTCCCCTCGATCATCAGAGTTTTAGTCCTGTAATATAGCAGATATTGGCAGGTTAGGTGCGGAGCCTCTCCTTCTCACTGCCTCTCAGGTAGCAGGCATCATGTGACCCAGCCTATTTCATTCCTTTTACATTTTATGTCCCACCTACAACTTGTAAATATCTTAGCGTGTTTGACAATGATGAGCATGCCTCATTTATAACATAAACGTACCAATGTAACTGAGCACACTGTACTCCGAATGCCCAACATGGTTAAGGGTCAGAATAAGAATTCGCTAATCCCACTTTGTACAAACTTTATATATATAGACCATAAACAGGTATCCATATAGAGCTAAATAAACCACATTGCACGTTTACAATCCAGCTTTTTATTGATTTCTTAGCATACTCCGACTGTCACAAACCACGCCGCTCTAATCCTTTCTTAAAAGCAACTCAGTGTATAAAAACAAACTTTGTAACATAAGATGAAATGTCCAGATCAACTACTCACTGTGCTTGTTTCGCTGTTCAGCATCCAACACTCTGTAATGCTGTGCGTCAGCATTACTGAGTATACCACATTCCACCAGGTCATAGGTAACCAACCGTCATAGGTTGTAAACTTAATCAAATCAAAACTTCATAGCATAATTTCAAAATTAATCATTCAGAAAGCACTTTTATATCGTAAGCAATCCAAAAGATTATTTTAACGTGAATACGATATTATACACACGACCTCCTTCTCTTACATGAGTACGCAGTTGTGGAACGCACTACCAGCTGATCTGAAAACAATCGACGAAATATCCAACTTTCGTAAATCCCTGAAGACGTATCTCTTCAATAGAGCCTACAAAGAGAACCCATAGCTTAACTATACTACCTCACCAAACCACCCCAATCCGAAAGTCATCTTTCTATATCTACTTTCTTAGTACTTCTTTCCATCCTTAATCTCTGTCGCGTTCTCGAGGGCCTTGGCATGCTGTCAGGTCCTCAAGGCAGCACTGGGAATCGTGAGCCCTTGGGCCCCTGCCGCGGAGTGGCAGAGGCAGGCAAGACCGTCTTGGAACTGGACGTCCGGAAGGACCAGACCGGAACTCTGGACTGGAAGTAGGCAACTGAACCGGCAGAACAGGAACCGCTTCACCTGTACTTAGCCACCTTTCCGCTAGAGTTGAGCTCTAGCATGCGGGCGGCCGACAGGACTTGTAGGGGAAGGCCGGAACTGAAGATCCAGAGGACCCACCTCGGGTCTAGGAAACACGAGTAAACAATACTAGACTGCACTAAGCGCTGCACGCAGCCGCTAAGCCAGACACACCAGACAGACAGAAGCTTATCAGGAGCAGGGACTAGGGCAGACATGCAAGCAAGGAAGAAGGGGAGACTGGGAATGCCCCCTGGGCAAACCCACTAGCTAGGTCGAGGCAGGTAACAGGATAAATCCCCCAGAAGATACACGCTAGCTAGACAGATACAGGAATCAGGATACATAAGCAGGGATCCGGATAAGCACACAGGATATACAAGCAAGGCACAAGATAGACACATGGGACAGAAGGTAGCTAGGCAGAGCGGGAAACCGGATAACACTAGCTAGCCAAAACCAGGACTCAGGACGAACAAGCAGGGACCTGGATGTGCACACAGGATATACAAGGTTCAGCATGTGCACACAGAATATACAAGCAGGGAGTAGGGCAGGCTGCAAACACAGACGGGGAAACCAGGGCTGAACAGCAGGCTCTAAACACAGACTAAAGGCAGAAGGCTAGCAGCCAGGATGTGCACACAGGATATACCAGGTTCAGGATGTGCACACAGAATATACAAGCAAGGAGTAGGTCAGGCTGCCAACACAGACGGGGAAACCAGGGCTGAACAGCAGGCTCTAAACACAGACTAAAGGCAGAAGGGCTAGCAGCCAGGATGTGCACACAGGATATACAAGGTTCAGGATGTGCACACAGAATATACAAGCAGGGAGTAGGTCAGGCTGCAAACACAGACGGGGAAACCAGGGCTGAACAGCAGGCTCCAAACACAGACTAAAGGCAGAAGGCTAGCAGCCCACGCAGAAGGACAAGCAGCCCACAGGTACTGGGAACCGAAGGGCACTAGCCCACACAGAAGACAGGCTTAGAAGCAGCTCAGCAACACACTCACTAACCTGTCGGCCTCTGGGCATGACACCAGACAATGACACCATGCGAAAGCACTGACTGCAAGCACAGGCCTTCCTTATAAAGGAACTCACTGATGAGTCACCACCAGCAAGACAAAAGCAGGAAGTTCCTTGCCTCCAAACAGAGGCTTGACACACAGAGGAAGTGAGCCCACAGGAAGGACAAGCAGGAGCTATCTTTGATACTGGCATAGAGGAGGTGTCAGCCATCTTGGAAGAGGCATAGCCCACACAGGTGAGGTCCAGTAAGGCAATCAGCACACAGAGCCAGAGAGAAACTAAGACAGAGACAGACACAGAGACAAGCAGAAGCCAGCACAGCCACTGACTCCCAGAAACAGGGCAAGTATGAGGGTGGTCACGGCCACAGACATGACAATCTCTTTGCATCAACAATTGTATCAGACACCGTGAAATGGCAATGTCATAACAGACCTCTGTAAGCCACATTGAGCCTGCAAATAGGTGGGAAAATGTGGGATACAAATGCAATAAATAAATAAAATAATAAAATAAATAAAAGTGATAACGTCATGACGGTCCGTGTAGCATCAAAAATCTTTGAAGTCTAATTATCAAGATGAGCTTCATTTCCATATTACTAACATACTTATATTCAGTCAATGACATACTGATATGCAATCCCTCATCTGAACTCATATTAAAAGAGCAAGAAAAATTAAAATTCAAAAACTACAGTAGCTGAACAAGATAATTAACGGTTGGGAAATGCTGGTGAGGTATACTACTAACATGTTACTGTCAGGATTGCGGGAGGTCAAAATTATTGCTGGACATACACAATATTAAACCACCTACTGACCTCTGATAAACTCTCCCCCTCCCCCTCCCCCTCAGGAACCATTGAGGATGAAATGGACCAAATGGTGCTCAGAGAGGCCTGATATCCCTTAGCAGTGGCGTACCAAGGGGGGGGGGGCGGTGGGGGCAGTCCGCCCCGGGTGCACGCCGCTGGGGGGTGCCGCGGCGCGCACCTGCTCTGAGTTCGCTGACTTCGCGCGTTCGCTGCAGCTCCCTCTGCCCTGGAACAGGTTACTTCCTGTTCCGGGTCAGAGGGAGCTGTAGCGAACGCGCGAAGTCAGGGAACTCTGAGCAGGCGCACGCTGCGGCACCCCCCCCCTCAGTGGTGTGCACCCGGGGGGAGCGGGGCGCTGCCCCGGGTGTCCGCCCCCCTAGGAACGCCACTGGCCCTTAGGTTTCTCAATTACTCCTGATTAACATACCTTTTGTTCCATCTGGGAGCAGGGCTTCAGAGCAACCAAAGCCAGACATACAGGCTCCATCACTAGGGATTTCAAACAGGACAACCTGTGAAAGTTCTCACCTTTCCTGACTTCAGAAAGTATCTGGAGTTCTGTAAAGGAAATAACTGGGAAAGAGAGAAGTTTTTGATCTCTCTCTGCTCCTGTTCCCTCTCAGTTCTTATTAGGTATAAAGCAGAGCTCATGAGGGCACTACGTCTCTCTCTCTCTGTCTTTCTCTGTGCAGCAGAGCACAGCTGACAGTTACCTTACTGTTTGAGCTAGCCACTGAAACAATCAGTTTACCTGTTATGTTGCTATTGAACAGGATTGCCATATGCCAGTGCTGCAGTACCTCTACCTCGGCATTGTAAAAGGGCCCCTATATAAGCTATCTGCAAGTTTGAAGACTATTGGTGCTGTATGTTCAGTAGGTATTTTTATGTTCCTGGAGGGCTCACAATTGCAAAACAAAATGGACTTGAACCCAGGTCCCTTGGCTACCCCTCTGCTCTGCCCGACATCCATATGGCTATTTTTCTCAAAATGATGCCAGACATCCATCCCCTTTCCCTGGTCTTTTGCAGCTCAAAATTGGACGTTTCATTTTGGAAAATGGCTATTCATTTTGCACGTTCTCAGCACAAAAACATCCATCTCATAGCCATTTTCAAACTGAAAATCTGGACATTTCTTTTGTTTGAAAATGGTTGTGAGAGAGATGTTTTTGTAAGAGCAGGACATCTCCATTCAGACATTTTTTTGAAAATGCCCCTCTGTGTGTCTTCTTAAAATTTTCCCCATAGAAGCAGATGAAATTATGGTTAAAATGCAGCTGTGTATATTTATAGGAGCTTGGGTCTGGATGAAGTACAGGCATAGGCGTGCATTTTAAGTTTAAATTCATTTTTATTCAACAGAAACATAGGAGACAATGCATTAATAGGTAACACTCATTTTAAACAAACCAAGGTCTCTCTCCCAATATCCATCCCAACACCCGTGCCCCACCTTCGCCCCTCCTACTCCCCTGTCCTTTTCAGTCTACTGAGTTATAGCTTATCTAAGCAAAACATACTAATTTCTACATATTAAAAATTCAGCAGTTGACTGCGTGCTATTGGTGATAACATGTCCCAAAATAGAAGAAGAAATATCTTTGATTCCGTGTCTTTCCATTCACAAGAGGGATATCATTTGTGCTCTCCATTGATGTATAGAGGGTCTGTAAGTGGAAAGCCACTCCATAAGTATGGTGGTCTTTGCCATGACACTAGATCAAAGTACAAAAGCCTTTATACTGGGTGTGCATTTTATAACCTACAAGTGTACTTTATCACTCCACCCAAACTAATCCTCTGAACACATCCAGATCTGGATCACATACAGGTACATGCCTATGTGCCACCAAGTATAGTTGTACATGGAGGGAGGGCTTAATTTTATAAGAAGCATTTTACTGATGTATACTGGCATGTAAGCATGAACAATTCTTTATAAAATTACCCCCTTAATATATAAGATGTAGAAGGAGCTTGGCAGGACCTAGCTTGGCTAGAGCTTGCCATGACCTGAAGCTTGGCAGAACTTGGCTGGACCTTGGCAGGGACTAGAGATTGGCAGGACCTGGCTTGGCTGCAGCTTGGCAGAATGTGGAGTTTGGCAGGACCTGGCTTGGCTGCAGCTTGGCAGAATGTGGAGTTTGGCAGGAACTGGCTTGGCTTGAACTTGACAGGAACTGAAGTTTGGCTGGAGCTTGGCAGGAAACTGAACTTGGCAGGGCTAGAGCTTGGCAGGAACTAGAGATTGTCATGACCTGGCTTGGCTGGAGCTTTCCAAGATCTGAAGCTTGGCAGAACTTTGCTTGGCTGGAGCTTGGCAGGAGCTGGCCTGGCTGGAGATTTGCAGGACATGGCTTGGTTGGAGCTTGGCAAGACCTGAAGCTTGGCAGGACCTGGCTTTGCTAGATCATGCCAAGCCCTGAACCTGGATTGGCTGGAGCTTGGCAGAATCTGGATTTTGGCAGGAACTGGCTGGGCTTGAACTTGACAGGGTCTGAAGTTTGGCTGGAGCTTGGCATGAACTGGAGGTTGGCAGTAACTTGCTTGACTTAAGCTTGGCAGGAATTGGAGCTTGGCAGGACCTGGCTTGGCTGGAGCTAGAGCTTGGGAGGAGCTGGAGCTTGGCAGAACTTGGCTTGGCTGGAGTTTGACAAGACCTGACAGGGCTGGAGATTGGCAGGAACTGGAGCTTGGCAGGACCTGGTTTGGCTGGAGATTTGCAGGATCTGGCTTGGCTGGAGCTTGGCAGAATCTGGAGTTTGGCAGGAACTGGTTTGGCTTGAACTTGACAGGAACTGAAATTTGGCTAGAGCTTAGCAGGAACTGGCTTGACTGAAGCTTGGCAGGAATTGGAGCTTGGTAGGACCTGGTTTAGCTGGAGCTTGGGACAAGCTGGAGCTTGGCAGGATCTGGCTTGGCTGGAGCTTGACAAGACCCGGCATGGCTGAAGATTGGCAGGAACTGGAGCTTGGCAGGACCTGAAGCTTGACAGGAAGTGGCTTGGCTGGAGCCTGGCAGGAACTGGAGCTTGGCAGGACCTGGCTTGGCTGTAGCTTGGTAGGAAATGGAACTTGGATGTGATGATGCTTGGCAGGGAAGAGGAGAGAAGTGATGTAAAGGCAACGAGGTGTGGTAGGCAATGAGTTGTGGTACCAGGTGTCTGAAATAGAACCCCCGTAGTGGCATCATTCAGTGGCACTTTCCTCTGTTCTTCATGAAATGCACGCGATTGAACATGCACCTTTGGCCCACCATCAAGCGGGTTTCCGGACGGGGTCAGCTGCTGGTGGCTGTGTGACAGATGTGACCCCCCCCCCTCCTTCTGCAGGGAACCAACGTGGGAATGGAAGACGCGAGGGGTGAGGCTGGGGAGATCGGAGGCTATGACATATCCAGCCCAGGTGGCTGCCACTGCAGCAGAAACGTTTTAGGGTCTAGAAGCAATATAACTTTTATCAGGTCTTCAAAAAGATTTTAAAGCTGTGGCGCTCCCCACCAGATGTGAAAGTAAGTGCCTGGAGTGCCATAATCCCTCCAACAGAGGCCAGAACATGTGGGAGGGAGATACCATCAATATAATAACTTGATCACCTGCTCATCCAAATTAGCAGAGATATGCCAAATAATTAGCCACTCTGTACTAGTAAGGCCACACCTAGATCATATTCCCATTGTTGCTGGTACCTGGATTTGAGAGATTCCCCTCCTAACAGCAAAGTATAAATATTAGAAATCAATTTCTCTTGGGATGCACCATGATAGAAAAGTTCTTCTGTAGAAGTCTAATTTAGATTGTAAGCTCTTTGAGCAGGGACTGTCTCTCTTTGTTAAATTGTACAGCGCTGCGTAACCCTAGTAGCGCTCTAGAAATGTTAAGTAGTAGTAGTAATTTTAAGTAGAAATAAATGTCAGAGGATGGCACTCCAAACATTTCTCTCAGATGTGAGAACTAGTGGAAAACTTTGTCTGAGCAAAATTGGCCAACTCTAATCAATCCATAAAACTCCCACTGAGCTATACATGCATTGTCCCAGTGTGGGGCAACACCAGAAAGGCTCGAATTGGGGCCACCATAGATAACTGTTTCAGGCCCAGCTACTGTGGTCATATTCTAGCACATAAGAACATTATATGCATTAATCAAGATTACCAGGCTGCAGTTGAATTTTATAAATAAGTGGTGCCCTGTAAGCTAGATCACTGACTGGATCTGACATATCCCGTCTCTTAATGCAAACCGATACATTAGATTTATCTTCGTACCACTGAAATAAAGGTCTGATGTGAGCAGTCCAATAATATTTATTAAAATCTGGGACTCCCAACCCATTGAAGTCCTGTCTCTGCATCATCACCATCTTAGATACCCTTGGTGGGCGTTTCTTCCAAATAAAGGAGAAAATGTTGCTCTGTAGGAGACAAAAGTGGCATTGGGGACAGCAATCAGCAACTTCTGACAAGGACATAAAAATCTAAAAAGGACCATCATTCTTCCCAACCTGATGTAGGCAGTGCCATCAATGTGGATCAACTGCAATGCAAAAAGCTGATGTGAGTTTGCAGATATTTCACTCCCAAATATTATGCTTAATTATTCGTCCATCCAAAAGGAAGCTTAGTTATGAGCTGCTGCACCATTCTAGGGTGAAGATTTATATTCAGAAGTTCATATTTTGATACATTCATTTTAAATCCTGATATTTTACCATATTCCCTGCACACTTCCAAAAGTACTAAACAGGGACTTGGGACACTTGCTGTCCGCAAAATATCATCCACAAACAGGGATAACTTAAATTCTTCTTGGCCTACCTGAAAACCCCTGATGCCTGCATATGACCGAATTCTATCTGCCAACCGTTCCATTACCAGGGCAAACAGTAATGGGAATAA